>NC_053127.1:3078638-3086138 GCF_010015445.1 Perca fluviatilis
CGGCCGGTGACCAGAATTGGCCGGTTTCCACGTGCTCGGCCATGACCGGCGAGCTGCAGGTCAGTCTGACATATGGTTACTTCATGCCGGTCAACGCTGCAATTAACTGACAACAGAAGTTATACGAGCTACAGTTCATCAAGGACGCACGCACACACGGGCGCCACGCTCTCTTTTTCCTTTCTCTCGACTTCTCTGAAGCGTGTGTCGGCGCTATTCTCCCACATGGAGGGAACCTGGTGAGTTAACCTGCAACACGTCAGCTGTTTGGACATTCTTCAGCGTGTGAGCAGAAGATAACAAGTTTACAATATGCAACACCTGCGAGGAGACAGTAGGGCGTGGAGGGACCACACCAGGAACCAGAATCACATTTCTTTAGTGTGATATTAGATGTGAAAAGAAGGAAATGGTTCTAATGTTGCTCTTTAGATGTGTGTGAATGTAATAGTAGTAGTAATTTATATAGTTCTATTTTATAGTGATCCATTATCTGGTCAACACATGTTCTATTAAAGAAAAGATAGGAAATAAATGTGTGTGTGTGTGCTGTAAAGTGGTTAGAAAAAATGAAATCGGAATCGGCTAAAATCGGTATCAGCCGGCCTAACTCAAAGAAATCGAAATCGGCCTAGAAAGTTGTAATAGGTGCAGCTCTAATATTAACACTACTTTGGGATCCTGAAGACTTTGGAGAACTCCTTTTAAAGCACCGAAACGATTCGTACAACGCATCAGAACATCATCGTTTCCAGCTTTAGCGCCAAATGACAATACATCACAACATTTGGGCTTCTTTCAACCAAATTTAAAAACAAAGTAAGGTGGATGGTTCACTACGACGCTCTTCACAAGTTAAATAAATCATCAGTTCACTACTTTCATTGAATTTGGGTGTTTTAGTCAATTTTATAGCATGTAAATCAGTCCATCCAGAAAAATGCGATCGCATAATTCAACGCGTAATCAGCCAAAGTATTTTCGCATTTATTTTCAAATACATTAAATAAATATAATAATAAATAAATTGCCGATTGGGCTTGCACGATTCCATAATCCCCGCATTTTCGTTGCAAAAAAAGTCACATAGAAAGGCAGAAAGATGAAAAATGTTATGTTTACTTCACACAAGAGCAGCCGTTTTCCCGTTTCCATGGGAACATTATGAAGTGATGTAATTACACGACGTGAATGTTGTCGAAAAGCTGCAACAAACAGGGTGTTGGGGAGGGGGTCAAAAAAATTACTTTATCAAAGCGCAGTTTTTGCAAGTTCCCGCAACTTCATCGCATAAAATTTGCATAAATATCATATATAGCATATTCCATCGCATCTTTTAGGAAAATGAGCCACATAATCAAGGATTTTTGCACCGCAACAATCACAAAAAAACTCCACATTTTTCTGGAAGGACTGGTTAAAGAGAAATTAATAAAAGAGCGTTGAAAAAAAAAAAAAAAAAAGCACAAATATGTCCGGAAAAAGTGACAAAAACATGGGAAAAGCTTAAAAAAAAACGTAAAAAAAGCGCTGAAAAATATTGACAGAAACTTCGAGGAAAAAATAAAGTGACAAAAGTGTCGAAAAAGACGACCAAAAGGTTGGAAACCACGCCGTGGTTACACGTTACGTAGGTACGCGGAGACGCCGACTGTTACGGTAAAGCCAGGCTAGCGTCAGCTGTCGCTTGTTGCCATAGCAACTCCAAACATCCCGGGGCTGTAGCCGTCTCGAGGTAAGTGAACTCTGCTCTGTGTGTGTGTGTGTTTTTTTTTTGTGAATGATGAATGCTTTGATTTTTAGTGATGGGAATAATGTTCAATGTTATGTTTTTTATATATTGATTTAAGAAGAACTAACGATGTGTTAGGATGAGGAAGAGGAGTCACATGACCCTGATTTAGGCCATGATGGGGTGATGTAAAGGTGGAGGCGCTGGCGTGGACTGACCGTGCGTGGCGAAGCGCAGTAAGAGCTTGTTTCCTTTGAAGGGTTTGATGGCCGGACGCAGGTCGTTCCTCAGGAGAGACTCTCGCTCCACCTGGGACAGGTCCTCCACCTGAGAGACAGACACACACAGAGAGACAGACACACACACACACACAGAGACACACACACACACACACACACAGACATACAGACAGACACACAGAGAGAGAGACACAAACAGAGAGAGACAGAGACACACACAGAGAGAGACACACACACACAGAGATAGACAGACACACACAGAGAGACAAACACACACAGAGACACACACAGAGAGACACAGAGACAGAGACACACACACACACACACAGAGATAGACAGACACACACAGAGAGACAAACACACACAGAGACACACACAGAGACAGAGACACACACACACACACACACAGAGATAGACAGACACACACAGAGAGACAAACACACACAGAGACACACACAGAGACAGAGACACACACAGAGATAGACAGACACACACAGAGAGACAAACACACAGAGAGACACACAGACACACAGACAGAGAGACACAGACACACACACAGAGAGACACAGACACACACACAGAGACACACACACACACACACACACACACACAACACACACACACACACACACACACAGAGAGACACACACACACAGAGAGAGACAGATGAAACTGGTGTAACTTGAAATACCACCAGGTGATGAGTGACCAGAGTGTGATGACCCATGGGGGGGGGTGTAAGTGTGGCTCCAGTGAGCTGTACCTGGACGTCCTGCGCCTTGGCTTTAGGCTCCGCCTCTCCGTCGCTGTCCTTGGCCTCGATCTCCTCGCCGCTCTTCTTCACGGCTTCGTCTTCGTCCACCTCGCCCTCTTCCTCCTCCTCGTCATCATCATCATCATCTTCGTCCTCCGAGCAGCGCCCCAGGCGACCTGCCACTGGGACACACACACACTTCAGTTTACATCTGTCCTCCACTAAACAAACTCTCACTTTATGTGTGTGTCTGTCTCTGTGTGTGTCTGTGTGTCTCGGTCTGTATGTGGTGTGTGTGTGTGTGTGTGTGTGTGTCTCTGTGTGAGTCTCTGTATGTGTGTGTGTGTGTTTGTGCGTGTCTCTGTGTGTGTGTGTATGTCTGTGTGTGTGTTTGTGCGTGTCTCTGTGTGTGTGTCTGTGTGCATGTCTGTGTGTGTGTGCGTGTTTCTCTGTGTGTGTGTGTGTGTGTGTGTTTGTTTGTGCGTGTCTCTGTGTGTGTGTGTGTGCGTGTCTCTGTGTGTCTGTGTGTGTGTGTCTCGGTGTGTGAGTGTGTGTGTTTGTGCATGTCTGTGTGTGTGTCTGTGTGTGTGCGTGTCTCTGTGTGTCTGTGTGTGCGTGTGTCTCTGTGTGTGCGTGTGTCTCTGCGTGTGCGTGTCTCTGCGTGTGCGCGTCTCTGTGTGTGTCTGTGTGTGCGGTGTGCTCTGTGTGTGTGTGTGTGTGTGTGTGTGTCTGTGTGTGCGTGTGTCTCTTGTGTGTGTTGTGTGTGTGTGTGTGTGTGTCTCTGTGTGTGTGTGTGTGTATTGTGTGAGTGTCTGTGTGTGTGTGTTGTGTGTGTGTGTGTGTGTGTCTCTGTGTGTGTGTGTGTGTCTCTGTGTGTGTGTGTGTGTGTGTCTCTGTGTGTGTGTGTCTCTGTGTGTGTGTCTCTGTGTCTGTGTGTGTGTGTGTGTGTGTCTCTGTGTGTGCGTGTGTGTGTCTCTGTGTGTCTCTGTCTCTGTGTGTGCGTGTGTCTCTGTGTGTGTCTCTGTGTGTGTGTGTGTCTCTGTGTGTGCGTGTGCGTGTCTCTGCGTGTCTCTGCGTGTGCGTGTCTCTGCGTGTGTGTGTCTGTGTGTGCGTGTCTCTGTGTGTGTGTATTTCTGAACACAGACTGACCTTTGCTCTGTTCGCCCGCCTGGTCAGTGCTCACCGTCTCCGTGGTAACCGTCTCCGGGTCGGGCATCCGGCTGCTGTTGATGAGCGCTCGGATGGACGTGTTGTCGTCGAGCCAAACCACGTTACCTAGGAAACCATCAGGCGGTCAATTACAGTGCGTGTTAGGAATACTGTGACGGCAGTAAATGCTGCGAGTACTGTTACTGCAGTAAAGGGTACTGGGAGTACTGCTACTGCAGTAAAGGGTACTGGGAGTACTGCTACTGCAGTAAAAGGGTACTGGTACTGCAGTAAAAGGGTACTGGGAGTACTGTTACTGCAGTAAAGGGTACTGGGAGTACTGCTACTGCAGTAAAGGGTACTGGGAGTACTGTTACTGCAGTAAAGGGTACTGGGAGTACTGCTACTGCAGTAAAGTAAATTGCATTGAGATTACTGCTACTGCAGTAAAGGGTACTGGGAGTACTGCTACTGCAGTAAAGGGGTGCGGAATACGTACTACAGTAAAGGGTACTGGGAGTACTGTTACTGCAGTAAAGGGGGACTGGGAACCACAAATTATAAGGGGTACTAGAATTACTGCTACTGGCTGGAAGGGTACTGGGAGTACTGTTACTGCAGTAAAGGGTACTGGGAGTACTGCTACTGCAGTAAAGGGTACTGGGAGTACTGCTACTGCAGTAAAGGGTACTGGGAGTACTGCTACTCACAGGAGGTGTCATCGATCCACTCGATGTGGGCTGGAGGATATTCCTTAAAGTAGCCGAAGATGTCCTGGGTGCTCATGTCGTCCACGCCCGTCACGTAGATGGCCTCCATACGCAGGCTGGAGATAGCTGAGCACCACAGAAGAAGAAGATGAAGAAGACAGGATGAAATGTCACACAGTCAACACACACACACAACTTGAGAGAGACACAAACACACACAGTCGAGACACACACAGTCGAGACACACGCACACACACAAACTTGAGAGAGAGAGAGACACACACACACACACTTGAGAGAGAGAGACACACACACACACACACATGAGAGAGACACACACACTCGAGACACACACACACACTTGAGAGAGAGAGAGAGAGAGAGAGACACACACACACTTGAGAGAGAGAGACACACGTGAGAGAGAGACACAAACACACAGTCGAGAGAGAGAGAGAGGATATGCTGTACCTTTCTTCATGGTCTCTTTATCCAGGAAAACGTTCCTGTGTTCGACGTTCTCCTCGGGACAGATATGGAAACGTCTTGCTCGCTTCTCTTTTCTCTCAATGGCCTCCTGACGATGAACACACACACACACACGCACACACACACACACACACACACACACGCGCACACACACACGCGCACACACACACACACACAGAGAGACAGAGACACACACACAAATCAACAAACAAGTAAATAAAACTTGTCTGATGGATTTTGCCCTCAACCTGTCTGTGTGTGTGTGTGTGTGTGTGTGTGTGTGTGTGTGTGTGTGTGTGTGTGTACCTTTGAGTTGACATCAATCCCCGTGATGAAGGCTCCAGCCTTGTTCTCATATCGCCGGCTCGTATCCTGCAAAACAAAATCCAAAATCACAGACACCATCAGCTGTTGACCCGACAGCACAGACACTATCAGCTGTTGACCCGACAGCACAGACACCATCAGCTGTTGACCCGACAGCACAGACACTATCAGCTGTTGACCCGACAGCACAGACACCATCAGCTGTTGACCCGACAGGACAGACACCATCAGCTGTTGACCCGACAGCACAGACACCATCAGCTGTTGACCCGACAGTACAGACACTATCAGCTGTTGACCCGACAGCACAGACACTATCAGCTGTTGACCCGACAGCACAGACACCATCAGCTGTTGACCGACAGGACACACACCATCAGCTGTTGACCCGACAAAGTACAGACAACACCATCAGTTGTTGACCCGACAGCACAGACACCATCAGCTGTTGACCCGAGCGTACAGACACCATCAGCTGTTGACGATGGTACAGAACAGCTTTGATCAGCAATCGACAGAACAGCACAATACAACTGTTGACCCGACAGTACAGACACCATCAGCTGTTGACCCGACAGCACAGACACCATCAGCTGTTGACCCGACAGTACAGACACCATCAGCTGTTGACCCGACAGCACAGACACCATCAGCTGTTGACCCGACAGTACAGACACCATCAGCTGTTGACCCGACAGCACAGACACTATCAGCTGTTGACACAGTCCACACACAAAGTCGACAATCCACACACACGAGAGCGAGACACAGACAAACACACACACACCAGACACACACACGAGAGACAGACAAACACACACACACACACACACACACACACACACGAGAGACAGACAAACACACACACACACACACACGTGTTTTTGAGACCTTTAAGACCTCAAGCTTGCCATGAAACCTCCACAGCTCCAGAGACCCTGAAGCTGTCTAACTGGTGTCCCACATTCTGTTAACTCCTATTCAAACAACAGGCATTTTAATTATAATTTCACTAACTAAAATAGCGACTACACATATCCTGTCTAACATAAGGAAAGATAACCAACTGGTTACGGAGACCTGCAATAAAAACCTTTACTTCTACAGGCTGTAGCTAGCTTACATTATTTGTTTGTTATGAATACTGGAAGATACAGAGGAACTAGCTAGCTAGCTACCTCTAAAACTGGATAAAATAAATAAACTAAAATTGGGGAGTGATTATATACTGCGTATATCAGAATAGTCGAACATTTTTAATTATTTCTAAATACCTGCGTTCTTTCGGGCTTTTAAAACATTTAATTTCCTATTTTCTGACTGGAGTTTGGTGTTAACGCTCACTCCATACAAACACGGTAGCGTTAGCTAGCTAGCTAGCTAGCTACACCGAGATGCTACCAGCAACAAGTGAATTAAATTTGGGGATTTAAAAAAAGGCCGAATTGATAAGTGATTCCGCGTGCATCAGAATCGTCAAACGCTTTTAATCATTTCTAAAAACCTGCCTTCTTTCGGGCTTTTAAAACATTCAATTTCCAATTCTCTAACTGGAGTTTGGTGTTAACGCTCACTCCATACAAACACGGTGACGTTAGCTAGCTAGCTAGCTACACGGAGAGGCTACCAGCAACAAGTGAATTAAATAACAAACAAGTATAAACGGCTGCTAAACAAAGATGTTCAAAATGTAAAACTACATCGAGTAAAGAGCGGTTAACCGTTGTTAACCGTTAGCCCGTAACGTAACGGCCACGGTGCTAGCAGCTAGTTCCCGGAGAGAGAGAGAGACAGAGAAGGAGCCGGGAGTCGAAGTTAGCACACGCCGACACATCGCGCGGTCCCGCCGGCCACAATCAAACTCCAGCCCCCGGTCTGACAAGGCCTCGCCCGAACACTTACCGGTAGCAGCTCCTTCAGGGAACGGTTAACGGAAATGTCCTCCGTCTCCAGCTCTCCCTCCTCCACTTCCACCTCCACCTCCATCGGTTCGGCTTCGCGGACATCTCTGTCCGACTCGGAGTCGGAGTCCGATTCCGAGCGGTCCGAGCCGCTGTCTGATTTCACCGACACCCGTAAGCTACGCACTGCCGCCATGGC
>NC_053127.1:3091138-3131138 GCF_010015445.1 Perca fluviatilis
GAGAGTGGAATGGAGAGAGACACAGTGAGGTGAGTATGTAGAGACAACAGTGAGATTGTATTGAAGAGACAGCAGTGGGGGTATTTAGAGAACAGCAGTAAGAAGTGAGTATGTGAAAGGACATGAGAGTGGGAGTGAGTATGTAGAGGGGGGGACATCAGTGAGAGTAGTATGTAAGAGCAACAGCAGTAGAGAGTAGTATGTAGAGAAGCAGTGAGAGGTAGTTATGTAGAGACAGCAGTGGGGAGTGGTATGTAGAGAGGCCAAGAGGTAGAGTGAGTATGTAGAGACAATATGGTAGTGAGGAGTAGTGAGACAACAGTGGGGGAGGAGGGGGGGAAGTGAGTATGTGTAGAGAGACAGCAATTGGGAGTGAAGCCTGCAGAGACGCAGTAGAGGTGTGGTGTAGAGAGACAGCAGTGAGGAGTGGTATGTAGGGTATCAGGAAGAAGTGGGTATGTAGAGAGACAGCAGTGAGAGAGGGTGGTATGTGAGAGAGACAGCAGTGAGAGTGAGTAGAGAAACAGTGAGAAGTGAGTATGTAGAGAGAAGTGAGGAGAGTGGTGGATGTAAGGGAGACAGCAGTGAGTGAGTGGTATGTAGAGAACAGTGGAGAGACAAGATAGAGGGAGTGTAGTATGGAGGAGACAGCAGTGGAGAGTGAGTATGTGGAGAGACAGCAGTGGAGGAGACAACTGACCAAGGGAGTGGTATGTTAAGGAGACAGCAGTAGGAGTGGTATGTGGGAGACAATGAGGAGTGAGAGTGGTATGTGTAGAGGGGACAACAGTGAGAGTGGTATGTGGGGAGACAGCAGTGGGGAGTGAGTATGTAGAGGAGACAGCAGTGATGAGGTATGTAGAGGGCAATGATGAAAGAGAGTGGGTATGTAGAGGAGACAGCAGTGAGGTGGTGTGGCAGGGAGGTGTGAGTGAGAGGAGTGAGGTATGTGGGGAGACAGCAGTGGGAGTGAGTATGTGGGGGAGACAACAGTGGGGAGTGAGTATGTAAGAGGGAGACAGCAGTGAGAGTGGTGTGTAGAGGAGACAGCAGTGAGAGGAGGAGTGGTATGTGGGGAGAGACAGCAGTGGGAATTTAAGTATGTGAGAGACAGCAGTGAGAGTGAGGTATGTAGAGGAGACAACAGTGAGGAAGTGGCCCTAAAACAGAATTACTGGATTGGGTTCCTAAAAATTATGTTAGCAGAGGCGGACCTGTCTTGTCTGTCCTGGCATGAGTGAAGTGTTAATGTGTTAACCTCCCCTGAGATCCACAAAGTGGAACAAAATTGCCTCGGTCTCCTGTCTTTCCTATGTGTGTGTGTGTGTGTGTATATGTGTGTGTGTGTGTGTCTGTGTGTGTTTATGTGTGTGTGTGTATTTGTGTGTGTGTGTGTGTCTGTGTGTGTATATGTGTGTGGGTTGTGTGTTTGTGTGTGTCTTTGTGTGTATATGTGTGTGTATGTGTGTGTGTGTGTATGTGTCTGTGTGTGTGTGTGTCTGTGTGTGTATATGTGTGTGTATGTGTCTGTGTGTCTCTTGTGTGTATATGTGTGTGTATGTGTGTGTGTGTGTATGTGTCTGTGTGTGTGTATGTGTGTGTGTGTGTGTTTGTGTGTGTGTATATGTGTGTGTGTGTGTGTGTCTGTGTGTGTGTGTGTGTGTGTATATGTGTGTGTGTGTGTGTGTGTGTCGTGTTGTGTGTGTCTTTGTGTGTATATTGTGTGTAGTGTGTGTGTGTGTGTGTATGTGTCTGTGTGTGTGTGTGTATATGTGTGTGTGTGTGTGTGTGTCTGTGTGTTATGTGTGTGTGTCTGTGTGTGTGTGTGTGTGTGTGTGTATGTGTGTGTGTGTGTGTGTGTGTGTGTCTTGTGTGTGTGTGTATATGTGTGTGTGTGTGTGTGTGTCTGTGTGTGTATATGTGTGTGGGTTTCTGTGTGTGTGTGTGTGTCTCTGTTTGTGTGTGTCTTTGTGTGTATATATGTGTGTATGTGTGTGTTTCTGTGTGTGTGTGTTTTGTGTGTGGGTTTCTGTGTGTGTGTTTTGTGTGCATATGTGTGTGTATGTGTGTGTGTCTGTGTGTATATGTGTGTGTATGTGTGTGTTTCTGTGTGTGTGTGTTTTGTGTGTGGGTTTCTGTGTGTGTGTTTTGTGTGTGTGTGTCTCTGTTTGTGTGTGTCTTTGTGTGTATATGTGTGTGTATGTGTGTGTTCTTTTGTGTGTGTGTGTGTTTTTTGTGTGTGTGTGTGTCTGTTTGTGTGTGTCTTTGTGTGTATATGTGTGTGTATGTGTGTGTTTCTGTGTGTGTGTGTTTTGTGTGTGGGTTTCTGTGTGTGTGTTTTGTGTGTGTGTGTGTCTCTGTTTGTGTGTGTCTTTGTGTGTATATGTGTGTGTGTGTGTGTGTTTCTGTGTGTGTGTGTTTTGTGTGTGGGTTTCTGTGTGTGTGTTTTGTGTGTGTGTGTCTCTGTTTGTGTGTGTCTTTGTGTGTATATGTGTGTGTATGTGTGTGTTTCTGTGTGTGTGTGTTTTGTGTGCATATGTGTGTGTATGTGTGTGTGTCTGTGTGTATATGTGTGTGTCTGTATGTGTGTTGGTGTGTGTGTGTGTGTGTTGGTGTTAGTGTGAAGTAATGACACATGAATTTGCTCATATTTGTGAAAGAGGAAAGGGGTTTTTGCTAAGAATCAACTCAAAAAATGACACAATGTAGGTTTAACTTACAGATTTGTCACTTGTTTACTGTACAAGATATCTTAGTGACAGCCTGCTGTATTTTCAACCTTTATCCATCCTGTCATCAGGAGCCAGGCAGCCTTTTAGACTCACTGAGACATTATCATACTATCTTACTCACCACTCAGCTTAGTGGCAGTATTATGGGCTGCTGTGTACATGTGTTGATGGGGAGTGCAAGGAGTGGTGGGCTGGTCTGGGGCTCTGTTAGGGAAATTTTGATTGACATACTTTCTCTTGTTATTATTAAACTGTTTGCATAGCATAATATTTTACTAAATACTCTAAAGAAGATAACATGGAGCCATTGCTTGTCCTTGTCTAAGCGCGGTGTGTTCCTGAGGGCATACATGCCCTCCCAGACCAGATAGGGGAGACCTCATCGACTCTGACAAGATAACAATTGACGAACATCTACTGTGTATCCTTATTTATTACATTTATTATAAAAAGCAGCTGTAGAGAGCTTTTCGTTAGGTGATTGTCTGTACTATTCTGTAGTGCGGAGACTGCCTCCTTGTTGGGTTCTCAAGTAAAATGAACTTTAATATATCTTCAGTGGTCCCTGTCTATTATTGGATAATGTAATGATTTTAACAGGCTCAAAAGTCCAAGATGTTTGCAATAAATTAAAACCGCGAAACATATCCAATCGGCACCCATGAATGGTGAAAGAATCAAACCCTGGACAAAAGCATATTGTCCCAGCCCTAGAGTTCATAAAGTATGTAAAAACAGCTTACCATTCGTTGTTTCTTCATACTGTTATGATGTTGAATTTGATTATCTGCTTTCAATAAGTTAAAGTTGAAACAAACAGAATAAAGAAATACTCCCAGATACAATTGCAATGATATATGTTTATTATTTAACTAAAATGACAGAAACAAGAGAGAATGAGAAACATGAATCACTTTATATTTGAAGGAAAAAAGTTACCTGTCTACAATTATTACTTATTGATATTTAGATTCAGATGAAATCAGAGAAAATCTATGAAGTGCTATGAAGACAAAACCTGCGTGACTATCACAGAGCTGCTGTTTCTGTCTTACATGGTGAACAGCAGAGAGCCACTGAAGGTGGTGTGGTGATTTATGTCGTCATACGCCCTAGTGTCACCCGCCAGACGCACAAACACGATGTCTCCCACCTCCAGCAGCAGCGTAGCGCCTTTAGAAGAACTCATAAAACAAGATGTCTCATGCTCGTATGCAATGAAAACATGCTCTGAGTTCTTGACCAACCAGGCAGCTGAAGGATTGTGATAAACACTTTATTTACATAATGTTTTGCAAAAAAGAAATACATTACTTTTACAAATTGTTTACCCTTGTTTATCGGTGCATACAATGTATCATAGAAACTTGATTCATACAGACCATTTCAACTTCGCTAAATATTAGTAATCAGCCAATATTTTGATATCAGTGCATCTCTAAAATGTATTGTTAGAATATCAGAGCTACCTGAGTTTGAGTTGTAGGCATTTCCGATGTTGGTGACAACGTGTTGGAAGACCAGGGTAGGAGCCGAGGGAAAGGGTCCTAAAGTTCCTGCTTGGCCTCCAGCCAACAGAGAGGCTGAGAACGCAACCTGTCAGCCTGAGAGAGAGACAGAGAGAGACAGAGAGAGAGACAGAGAGAGACAGAGAGAGAGACAGAGAGAGACAGAGAGAGACAGAGAGAGACAGAGAGAGACAGAGAGAGACAGAGAGAGAGAGAGACAGAGAGACAGAGAGAGGGCAGAGAGACAGAGAGACAGAGAGAGACAGAGAGACAGAGAGAGACAGAGAGAGACAGAGAGAGACAGAGAGAGAGAAAGAGAGAGAAAAATGTGTGTTTGTGTGCTTGTGTCTGTATGCTTCTGTCTGTGTCTGTGTGTTTGTATGTCTGTGTTTGCCTTTGTATTTGTGTGTGTCTGTGCTTGTGTGTCTGTTTGTGTGCTTGTGTCTCTCTGTGTGTGTGTGCTTGTCTGTATGATTGTGTCTGTGTTTTATATAGACCTTAGTGGTCCCCTAATACTGTATCTGAAGTCTTTTTTCTTTTTTTCTTACTTTATTATTTTTATATGAATTTTATAGTGGGTTCCTCCCTAATACTGTATCTGAAGTCTCTTTTATATAGACCTTAGTGGTCCCCTAATACTGTATCTGAAGTCTCTTTTATATAGACCTTAGTGGTCCCCTAATACTGTATCTGAAGTGTCTTTTATATAGACCTTAGTGGTCCCCTAATACTGTATCTGAAGTGTCTTTTATATAGACCTTAGTGGTCCCCTAATACTGTATCTGAAGTCTCTTTTATATAGACCTTAGTGGTCCCCTAATACTGTATCTGAAGTCTCTTTTATATAGACCTTAGTGGTCCCCTAATACTGTATCTGAAGTCTCTTTTATATAAACCTTAGTGGTCCCCTAATACTGTATCTGAAGTCTCTTTTATATAGACCTTAGTGGTCCCCTAATACTGTATCTGAAGTCTCTTTTATATAGACCTTAGTGGTCCCCTAATACTGTATCTGAAGTCTCTTTTATATAGGCCTTAGTGGTCCCCTAATACTGTATCTGAAGTCTCTTTTATATAGACCTTAGTGGTCCCCTAATACTGGATCTGAAGTCTCTTTTATATAGGCCTTAGTGGTCCCCTAATACTGTATCTGAAGTCTCTTTTATATAGACCTTAGTGGTCCCCTAATACTGTATCTGAAGTCTCTTTTATATAGACCTTAGTGGTCCCCTAATACTGTATCTGAAGTCTCTTTTATATAGACCTTAGTGGTCCCCTAATACTGTATCTGAAGTCTCTTTTATATAGACCTTAGTGGTCCCTAATACTGTATCTGAAGTCTCTTTTATATAGACCTTAGTGGTCCCCTAATACTGTATCTGAAGTCTCTTTTATATAGACCTTAGTGGTCCCCTAATACTGTATCTGAAGTCTCTTTTATATAGACCTTAGTGGTCCCCTAATATCAGACCCTCTCTCACACCCCCCGCTGCTGAAAGACTCATTCACGCCTTCATCTCCTCCCGACTGGACTACTGCAACTCACTTCTCCTCGGCATCAGCTCTACCAACATCAACCGACTCCAACTGGTCCAGAACTCAGCCGCCCGCCTCATTACCTGCTCCAAATCCTGGCACCACATCACTCCAGTCCTAAAACAACTCCACTGGCTTCCCATTTCCCACCGGATCACCTACAAAATCCTGGTCCTCACCTATAAAGCCCTCCACCATCTGGCCCCCTCATACCTCACTGACCTCCTCTCCCCTTACCAACCCTCACGGTCCCTCAGATCCACCTCAGCCGGTCTCCTCTCCATCCAAAAGTCCAACCTGCGCTGTTTTGGGGACAGAGCCTTCTCCAGAGCAGCTCCCAGGCTCTGGAACTCCCTCCCCCAAGAGATCCGCACCTCTGAGTCCCTCACCATCTTCCAGTCCCGCCTCAAGACCCATCTCTTCACCTCAGCCTACCCATAGTCCACCTGCCCCCCTCCCTTTTTCATCTGTATCTTGTTTTGTTCTACTTGTTTTGTTTGCTCGTTTTGTTTTGTTATGTTTTTATAATCTACCCTGCCCTGTAAAGCGACTTTGAGTCCATGAAAAGCGCTATATAAATTCAATTTATTATTATTATTATTATTATTAATACTGTATCTGAAGTCTCTTTCCCATAATTCAGCCTTGGTGCAGAATTACAGCCACTAGAGCCAGTCCCACAATGAGCTTTCCTTAGGATGTGCCATTTATTTATTTTAGAGACAGAGAGAGAGGGAGAGAGAGCAATGTTATTTTAAAAATCATCAAATGCTAAACTGATAATTTTGAGTCCTATGTAATCGAAGTGTTTAATTTACTACATTCCTAACAAGGTTTAGTATTTAGGAAGCAGAATCTGAATTAAGTCAAAATTAATAGATGTGGTTGTTTTGAATAAGGATATTTTCATGTATAGGTGTCAGGATGTTGACCCTTCTCTGTAAATACTGTAAATACTAGCTGTGACTAATCATTATCTGGCTGTGAGACATGCTTTTATTTTCAAAAAGTAAAATATCTTTGACTGTATTATTGCATGTCTCATATAGTCTTCTCATTGTGTGTTTGTGTGTGTCTGTGCTTGGGTGTGTGTGTCCTTGTGTCTGTGTGTGTGTTTGTGTCTGTGTCTGTGTGTGTTTGTGTCTGTGTGCTTGTGTCATTGGAAAAGCAATGACACAGCTGATCTTATAAAAGTACATACTGTCGCCTGCAGTACAGTCTGCATACAATTGGTACTTCTGCCATACTAATGGTAGAATGGGCATTGCAACACACCCAGTATCTCTCTTGAACTGCTCCTCGTCTAGGAATAAAGCTAAACTTGATACCTCCTCCCAAACACTGTTCATGCTGTTTTTAGATCAGAGCTTAAACTAGTCTCACTTCTCAGGAAGGGAGACTCAGACAGTCGTTGTCACTGAGCGAGAGGTGAAATGGCGCAGAAAGGAGTTCAGCTGGACCGGGAAACCTTCTCTTGTTCCATCTGTCTGGATCTACTGAAGGATCCGGTGACTACTCCCTGTGGACACAACTACTGCATGGACTGTATTAAAAGCCACTGGGATGTAGAGGATCGTAAGTACAGCTACAGCTGCCCTGAATGCAGGAAGACGTTCACACCGAGGCCTGACCTGCTGAAAAACAACTTGTTAGCAGATTTAGTGGAGGAGCTGAAGAAGACTGGACTCCAAGCTGCTCCTGCTGATCACTGCTATGCTGGAGCTGAAGATGTGGCCTGTGATGTCTGCACCGGGAGAAAACTCAAAGCACACAAGTCCTGTCTGCAATGTCTGGCTGCTTTCTGTGAGAAACACCTTCAGCTTCATTATGAATCAGCTCCATACAAGAAACACAAACTGGTGGAGCCGTCCAAGAAGCTCCAGGAGAACGTCTGCTCTCAACATGATGAGGTGATGAAGATTTTCTGTCATACTGATCAGCAGCTTATCTGTTATCTCTGCTTAATGGAGGAACATAAAGGCCACGACACTGTCTCAGCTGCAGCAGAGAGAGCTGAGAGGCAGAGAGAGCTCGAGGGGAGTCGACAGACCATCCAGCAGAGAATCCAGGACAGAGAGAAAGATGTGAAGCTGCTTCAACAGCAGGCGGAGGCCATCAATCTCTGTGCTGATAAAGCAGTGGAGGACAGCGAGAAGATCTTCACTGAGCTGATCCGTCTCCTGGAGAAAAGAAGCTCTGATGTGAAGCAGCAGGTCAGATCCCAGCAGAAAAGTGAAGTGAGTCGAGTCAGAGAGATTCAGGAGAAGCTGAAGCAGGAGATCACTGAGCTGAAGAGGGAAGACGCTGAGCTGAAGAAGCTCTCACACACAGAGGATCACAACCAGTTTCTACACAACTACCCCTCACTGCCACTACTCAGCCAATCAACATCCAGCATCCATTTCTGTCCTCTGAGCTGCTTTGAGGACATGACAGCGGCCGTGTCAGAAGTCAGAGATATCCTACAGGACGTCCTGAGAGAGAGAAAACGTCTCACTGACAGGGACTGAAGTGGACGTTTTACTGCTACAACCAGAGCCCAAGACCAGATCTGGATTCTTAGAATATTCACGTGAAATCACACTGGATCCAAACACAGCAAACACATGGCTTTTATATTCTCAGGGGAACAGGAAAGCTACATTGAGTCAACATCAGTCTTATACTAGTCACCCAGACAGATTCACTGGAGAGTGTCAGGTCCTGAGTAGAGATGGTCTGACTGGACGTTGTTACTGGGAGGTGGAGTGGGATGAAAGAGTTTCTGTAGCACTCGCATACAAGAATATCAGCAGAGCAGGGAGGTCGGATGAATGTGGATTTGGACGAAATGACAAATCTTGGGCGTTAGATTGTGACATCAACAGTTATACATTTTGGTACAACAAAGTCCAAACTCCCGTCTCAGGTCCTCGGTCCTCCAGGTTAGGAGTGTACCTGGATCACAGTGCAGGTATTCTGTCCTTCTACAGCGTCTCTGAAACCATGACTCTCCTCCACAGAGTCCAGACCACATTCACTCGCAGCGCTCTATGCTGGACTAATGGTTTATGGGTATTCTGGAGCCTCTGCTAAGTTGTGTAAACTGAAATAGACAGAAGTCATTTAAGGGTTCAATTCTGTGTTTTTTTGTTTGTGAAATTCTATGTTTTCAGTGTCTTTTCTCAGTGTTTGACGTTTTTACATGTTTTTGTAGCTTTTTATTTTTTTTTGAAGCTCTAACCTGGAACGGGGAGCAGGATGAGGTGACTAGAGTCTCTCAAAAATCTGATGAAAATCTTTTAAATTGACCTTTGTTGATCTGAGATGAAGACAAATTCAGCAACTGCACGGCCTCTTCAAATGTTTTAAGAAACACGTTTCGGTGAACTATTTTAGTACAATATGAGATCAGATTCTGAACGAGTTCGTCCAATCAGCTGCCGGTTTTCAATTTTGGGTGACCATCCAGATTAGCGCTGCCTGCTGTTATGGAGACGTATTAGGTCTCATCTCTTCGGTGTGTTCTGAGCCACTTTTTGGACCAACTCGGGGAGACTGATCAGTCACACTGGCTTTACTGCCGAGGGTCCGTATTGTTAATAATAATTTTTCATTAAAAAACGGTCAGAAATGCTGTTTTCAGCCTCTCAAATATGAAGAACTATTTATTCTCTTTCCTGTGTTATCTTATATTACACTATCTTTTGGGTTTTGGATAAAATAGCTATTTAAAAAGAGGTCATCTCTGGGCTTTAGGGAACACTGATCCACATTTTTCACCATGTTCTGACATTTTAGAGTACACACAAACACACACACACACACACACACACACACACACACACACAGAGAGACACAGACACACAGAGACACACACACACACACACACACACAGACACACACACACACACACACACACACACACACACACACACACACACACACACACACACACACACACACACACACACAGTTTTAAAAGGATTGTTTTAGCAGTAACAGAATTGATTGATAGCCGAATAATTCACTGTGTTTTCATTTAAATTTACGTTTTATATTATAATCAAGTTGATTTTGTGCTGTTAACTGTCTGGTTTTATACAGTCTGCATGTAGCGTCTCCATGGTAAGTGTGTTTTGTATTTATTAATCTTCAGCATTCAGTTACTTGAGTAAATGCAGTATGTTGATTTGGTTTCTTTCATGGTTTTATATGGTGTTTTTCTCTTCATTTGTTGTCAACATGTAACCTTTTTGATTTAAATTCTCTCCATTCTTATTAGTTTTAGCTTTGGGTGTGAGAACTGTGACCCTGTGTTCCTCATCAGTTGGTTGGAGCCAGAGAGAAATAGAGGACATGTTTGGTGATATATATACTAGCTGTGACTAAGCATTATCTGGGTGGGAGACATGCTTTTATTTTGAAAATGTAAAATATCTTTGACTGTATTATTGCATGTCTCATATAGTCTTCTCATTGTGTGTGTGTGTGTGTGTGTTTGTTTGTCTGTGTTTGTGTGTCTGCATGCTTGTGTGTGTTTGTGTGTCTGTGTGTGTGTCTGTCTGTCTGTGTCTGTGTGTATGTGTGTGTGTGTGTCTGTGTGTCTGTGTCTGTGTGTGTGTCTGTGTGCTTGTGTCTGTGTGTGTGTGTGTGTCTGTGTGTGTGTGTGTGTGTGTGTGTCTCTGTGTGTGTGTGTGTGTGTGTGTAAGAGTATAGTGTTGTTTTTTACAGTTTTTATGATCACCATGACAGTTTTTAAAATACCTTTAACAACTTTCCTAAACTCTTAACCCAGTTATCACAACCTCTATGTGTGTAATCTTCCTGATGTTAGTGGGTATGATGTTGACAGTGTAAATATTGCCGTGAAACCTGTGCAAAAACCCAATAAAGATAATTTCAATAGTGTGTATGATTGACTAAATGTTTCTGTTGTGTGTGTTAGTGTTCTGGAAGAATTATGTGATTTTGAGACATGTTTGCATTGTTTTGGTAGACATCGTGTATTGTTCTAGTGTATTATTGGATTTTGAATATTAGTGTTTGAGTTAAGTTCAAGTTAAGTAACCACAACACCAGTTTAACACTCAGACCGATCACTCAGGTGAGCTGGAGGCAAGAGATGTAATATTATACTGAGGAAACAAAGAGCAGACAGTGTTTCTACACACACAACTTCCCATCCTGGTCCTGAGAGGGCAGCAGCTGACTCACGTTTGAGACTAAAGGAGATGTGTTGAACTGTAAAATGTATTTAGCAGCATGTGTGTGAATAACTTATAATATACAGGGTATATATACAGGGTATATATACAGGGCATATATATAGGGTATATCAGGCTGAACCAAAAAGGCGGTGATCTCTCTCAGCGCAGCGTAGATGTCTTGAGGAAAAGTCTGCTGATAATCGGTACTTTCACTTTGGGAGACGGTACCAAGCAGCAGAGATACAAACGTGGGTCCATTAGCCCCGCGCTAAGCTATTCAGCGGCTAACGCTACTCTATGCTAACTCGCCCAATGTTAGACCCAGGTGAAAAAAGCTTCTGGGGGAGTGTTTGGCTCGAGGTCATGGTGCAAAGGACCCTAGGGTAAATTACTCCGAACCATCACTTTAATTTCCCCTTGTTTTTGTGTCTGTTAGAGCAGGGCCTGCTGTGTGTCTGTCTCTTGCGGGTGTTTTTCTCTGCTACATTGCAGCTCCATGGGCGGTGCAACTGGGAGCACCTGTTCAGTCTCCCGGAGTCCTTAAAGCCCGAGACACACCGAGCCGATAATCGTCCGTCGTTTGTCACGACCTTAAGATCTGGCTGTCAACCTGCTCAAGCGTCCGGTATACTCGCCGCAGCCGACCTATGAGCGCACCAGTGTGACGTCACAGGAGCGCCGTAACTGTTTAAACTCCCGCGTGGTGGTCATAGTTGCAGTCTTCTCCTGAACAGAGGTGGCGCTAATGAGGAAAGGCTACCGACTTTGCTCTTTCTTCAGACTAGAAAGGCAGCAGCATAGAGCTCAACAGTCCTGCCCCTCCTCTTAGAGACCTTGGGTTCCTGAAGTAAATTTCCCGTTCATTTCTCCCATTGACGTCCCAAAATCCCAAAATCCCAAAATCCATACGTAACGAGTTTTAGACCGTGCCTTAGGCTAACCAGACGGTACGTGACTCATATGAATACAACGTACCATTTTGGAGTGAAAAACAAACAGAAAATCCCCAAAAATGACAAAGGTACAAGAGTGTACATATCGTCATTTCAGAGCGAAGGAACTACTCATCCCATAAAACCACCGCCGCACTGAATAAAGGAAGCTACGTTACTTTAGCTAACAGCTAATTGGGCTAACCGCTAGCTGAGACAGCATGTAATAATTTTAAAAGACCCTCAAAATAAAACATGAAAATAACCATTAAAATATATAACGGCTGTTACATCATCTGTAGCCTGCTTTCCCCAGTGTTTAGTTTGAGTTAACGTTATTTTAGACTGAATCAAGCTGTCAGCTAGCGGTTAGCCCAATTAGCTTTTAGCTAAAGTAACGTTAGTTCCCGGTGGAGGTTAACAGCAGAAGCGGGGAACAGATCGTGATTCGTGCAGTGTCGTAGAAACCTCGCGGACGGATCGTGCAGGAAGCTCCCCTCCTCACCAGCATGAGCTCCACCAATCAGAGGCATCACTGTGGGATTGTGGGATTGTTCAGGATTGTGGGTAATGAAGTCCTTATCCAAGACATCACGAATAAAAGACGTTTATCTCAAAACAAGGTTGTGGGCGGGACTGTTGAGCTCTATTGCTGTCAATGCTTCGATCTGATTGGATGAGCTACTTGGTGGGATCAAGCCTTTCATTCACCATAACAGAACTCATCTTAACCCAGTAAGTTTACCAGAGAGACTTGCAGTCACTCTGAGAGTCCTCATCATTCAGAAGAAACCCCTCTCAGGATGTGTTATTGTCCTAGGGCGGAACTATATTTAACATGTCAGCAGCATTTTGATGATGGTTAAGCTGCGCTAAATCTATTCTATATATTTCACAGATTGTAGTTACTTTGCAAATTTGCTATTTACTAACAGAAAGCTGTGAATCATTCGTGTCTTCCATGTTCTGTTTGGATTTTTGTAAACAATAAATACTTAATAACATTAATAGTCATTTAGTAAACTGGGGATCTGTCTCCAAACCCTCTGATTCTAAGAAGAGTTTACCTCCCAAAAGCTGAAGTCAGTAAGAGTTTTTAAATGAGAAATGAGCTCTGTTGTAAACAAGTGTTGCTGTGTTCCTTATCACATACTGTTTATTTTTACTTTTAGTACAAACTGCAGCTGCTCTTATAAAGGTATGTACTGTTGCCTGCAGTACAGTCTGTATACAATTAGTGCGTACAAAAACATTCCTGTCATACTAATGGTAGATTGGGCATTGCAACACACCCAGTATCTCTCTCAAACTGCTCCTCATCCAGGAATGAAGCTAAACTTGATAACTCCTCCCAAACACTCTACATGTTGTTTTTAGTCTCACTTCTCAGGAAGTGAGACTCAGACAGTCGTTGTCACTGAGCGAGAGGTGAAATGGCGCAGAAAGGAGTTCAGCTGGACCGGGAAACCTTCTCTTGTTCCATTTGTCTGGATCTACTAAAGGATCCGGTGACTACTCCCTGTGGACACAACTACTGCATGAACTGTATTAAAAGCCACTGGGATGTAGAGGATCGTAAGGACAGCTACAGCTGCCCTCAGTGCAGGAAGACATTCACACAGAGGCCTGACCTGCTGAAAAACAACTTGTTAGCAGATTTAGTGGAGGAGCTGAAGAAGACTGGACTCCAAGCTGCTCCTGCTGATCACTGCTATGCTGGAGCTGAAGATGTGGCCTGTGATGTCTGCACCGGGAGAAAACTCAAAGCACACAAGTCCTGTCTGCAATGTCTGGCTGCTTTCTGTGAGCAACACCTTCAACATCATTATGAATCAGAGACATTCAACAAACACAAACTGGTGGAGCCGTCCAAGAAGCTCCAGGAGAACGTCTGCTCTCGTCATGATGAGGTGATGAAGATTTTCTGTCGTATTGATCAGCAGCTTATCTGTTCTCTCTGCTTAATGGAGGAACACAAGGCTACGACATAGTCTCAGCTGCAGCAAGAGAGCTGAGAGGCAGAGAGGCTCGAGGGGAGTCGACAAAACATCCAGCAGAGAATCCAGGACAGAGAGAAAGATGTGAAGCTGCTTCAACAGCAGGCGGAGGCCATCAATCTCTGTGCTGATAAAGCAGTGGAGGACAGCGAGAAGATCTTCACTGAGCTGATCCGTCTCCTGGAGAAAAGAAGCTCTTTTGTGAAGCAACAGGTCAGATCCCAGCAGAGAAGTGAAGTGAGTCGAGTCAGAGAGCTTCAGGAGAAGCTGGAGCAGGAGATCACTGAGCTGAAGAGGAAAGACGCTGAGCTGAAGAAGCTCTCACACACAGAGGATCACACCCAGTTTCTACACAACTACCCCTCACTCTCACCACTCAGCCAATCAACATCCAGCATCCATATCAGTCCTCTGAGCTGCTTTGAGGACATGACAGAGGCCGTGTCAGAAGTCAGAGATATCCTACAGGACGTCCTGAGAGAGAAGTGGAAAAACATCTCACTGACAGAGACTGAAGTGGATGTTTCACTACCACAACCAGAGCCGATGACCAGAGCTGGATTCTTAAAATATTCACATGAAATCACACTGGATCAAAACACAGCAAACACAGATCTGTTATTATCTGAGGGGAACAGGAAAGCTACAGTAATGAGTCAACAACAGTCTTATTCTAGTCACCCAGACAGATTCACTGACATGTTTCAGGTCCTGAGTAGAGAGGGTCTGACTGGACGTTGTTACTGGGAGGTGGAGAGGAGAGGAGGAGTTTATGTAGCAGTTGCATACAAGAATATCAGCAGAGCAGGGGAGTCGGATGAATGTGGATTTGGACGAAATGAAAAATCTTGGGCTTTAGATTGTGACAACAACAGGTATACATTTTGGTCCAACAAAGTTCAAACTCCCGTCTCAGGTCCTAAGTCCTCCAGAATAGGAGTGTACCTGGATCACAGTGCAGGTATTCTGTCCTTCTACAGCGTCTCTGAAACCATGACTCTCCTCCACAGAGTCCAGACCACATTCACTCAGCCGCTCTATGCTGGACTAAGGTTTTATTGGTTTGGACACTCTGCTGAGTTGTGTAAACTGAAATAGACAGAAGTCATTAAGGGTTAAATTCTGTGGGGTTTTTTATTTGTGAAATTCTTTGTTTTCAGCGTTTTTTTCTCAATGATTGATGTTTTTCATGTTCTTTCATGTTTTTTGTAGCTTTTTTATTTTTTTTGAATCCCTAACCAGGAAACGAGGAGCAGGATGAGGTGACTAGAGTCTCTCAAAATCTGAGGAAAATCTTTTAAACTGACCTTTGTTGATCTGAAATGAAGACAGATTCAGCAACTGCACGGCCTATTTCTCTCTTCAGATGTTTTCAGAAACACGTTTCGGTGAACTATTTTAGTACAATATGAAATATCGGATTCTGAACGAGTTCGTCCAATCAGCTGCCGGTTTTCATTTTTGGGGCGACAATCCAGATTAGTGCCGCCTGCTGTTATGGAGACGTATTAAGTCTCGTCTCTTCGGTGTGTTCTGAGGAACATTTTGGACCAACTCGGGGAGACTGATCAGTCACACTGGCTTTACTGCCGAGGGTCCGTATTGTTAATAATAATTTTTCATTAAAAAACGGTCAGAAAATGCTGTTTTCAGCCTCTCAAATATGAAGAACTCTGGCTCTTTCCTGTGTTATCTTATATTACACTGAATATCTTTTGGGTTTTGGGTAAAATAGCTATTTAAAAAGAGGTGATCTCTGGGCTTTAGGGAACACTGATCCACATTTTTCACCATGTTCTGATATTTTAGAGTACACACACACACACACACAACCACACAAACAAACAAACAGACCACACACACACACACACACACACACATATACACACACACACAAGACACACACACAACAACACGGTTTTAAAAGGAGTGTTTTAGCAGTAACAGAATTGATTGATAGCCCAATGACTTCACTGTGTTTTCTTTTCAATTTACATTTTACATTATAATCAAGTTGATTTTGTGCTGTTAACTGTCTGGTTTTATACAGTCTGCATGTGGCGTCTCCATGGTATGCTGCCTTAACATTCGCTCTGTTGTAGAGTTATTTTGGGTAAAAGTGTGTTTTGTATTTATTTATCTTCAGCATTCAGATACTTGAGTAAATGCAGTATGTTGATTTGGATTCTTTCATGGTTTTAAATGGTGTTTTTCTCTTCATTTGTTGTCAACATGTAACCATTTTGCTTCAAATTCTCTCCATTCTTATTAGTTTTAGCAGTGGGTGTGAGAACTGTGACCCTATGTTCCTCATCAGCTGGTTGGAGCCAGAGAGAGAAAGAGGACATGTTTGGTGATATATATACTAAACTCTTAACCCAGTTATCACAACCTCTGTGTGTGTAATCTTCCTGATGTTAGTGTGTATGATTAACACTTAAAATGTTAACAATGTAAATATTGCTGGGAAACCTGTGAAAAAACCCAATAAAGATAATTGCAATAATGTGTATGATTGACTAGATGTTTCTGTTGTGTGTGTTAGTGTTCTGGAAGAATTATGTGATTTTGAGACGTTGATGTTTGCATTGTTTTAGGAAGACATCGTGTATTGTTCTAGTGTATTATTGGGTTTTGAATATTAGTGTTGGAGTTAAGTTTAAGTTAAGTAACAAATTAATATGATTGAGAACATATGAGTTTTTAGTTAAATCATGACTTTATTAGTTCTGTATTGTAGGCCCACCTAGTTGTGTGCCAAACCAAAAACATGGAAAACTGTTTATCATCTTGTAATTATGCAAGACTCAAAGCAGAATTTGACTTTGAGACTCAGAAATTGCCCCAGAAGAACCAGAGAGTTTAATATTCAGGCTGTGAAAGAGCTTGTTGTGAGTCAGCTGGGTGGTAGCATACTTAGAAAATATAATCATTGTTTTGCTTGATTTGCTAAATTCTAGGACGGCTTTGGAACTTTTTTGCTGACTTTTTCAGAGCTTTATGTGTATAATTGAGGCAAAGATATTTTACTTTTTCGATGAAATAAAAGCATGTCAATAAACTCTACATGTCTGGCCCTTGATGTGATTCTCTTTTTCCAGTGTGGCCCTCTGGGAAGTTGAGTTTGACACCCCTGCTTTAAAGGAACTCTTCTTTCTTCCAGACCAGTCTGAAAGCTGAATCCAGAACCAGGGTGAGAGGGACGCTTGTAGTCTCAGACCGTTGATCTCTGTTTAACCAGAACCAGATCTCTGTTTAACTTTAACCAGAACCAGACCGATCACTCAGGTGATCTAGAGGCCAGAGATGTAATATTATACTGAGGAAACAAAGAGCAGACAGTGTTTTCTACACACACAACTTCCCATCCTGGTCCTGAGAGGACAGCAGCTGACTCACGTTTGGGACTAAAGGAGATGTGTTGGACTGTAAAATGTATTTAGCAGCATGTGTGTGAATAACTTAAAACTTTAGGGTGTTTTGTTGCAGATGTTCCCATGAACTTGACTCCATTTTAGTTTGAATAAGTTGTCTTTGTGTGTTTGTTACTGCATCACATGATACACACGATTCAGAGGAAGTGGAACCCCAGTTTTCAGCTCGTTATTATATTATAATGCAGAAATAAAAACAGGAACATGAAATAAGAGTGTGTCTGAATGTGTCTCAGTCCTGAGTGTAAGGATATTGTTTGGGCAAAGGATAACTTATTATCACTGATAATGGCTGGCTCTAAAACCTGCAGCCACCTTGATCTCGTGAGGTCATCGTTGCCCACGTGTGCGTGACGTCAGAGCAAGTCGGGATCAAGTCGGACACAAATCTACCCAGCATGCATTGGGCGGCGATGGCGGTGATCGATGCTGCGCAGATCTGGCTCATCTCGAACGGGCCTACTGCTGCGTTCTAATGCTGCGTTCATGGGCATCGGAAAAACATTTTTCCGAGTGAAAACGTCACCAATCAGGTCACTTCCTGTGGGAACCAGAGGAGGGAAACTGGGGCTAGATTTAGCTAACAGAGTTTCCCAGTTGGTGACGCGTTGTTGACAGCTGACGTTTGATGGAGGCGACTTTGGTTCACTGAACATATTTCAATGACAATAAACTGATTATTGTGGACAAATGCCTCTGCCAAGAAACATACACAGAAATAACGTCATTCAAATTATTAATAAATAGGCCTATATGTATAAAACAACAGCTTAACTGTGTCCTTTCCCATTGGTTGTCCTGCAGATAACACAAACACACACCTGTCCATGTGCTGTTTGGATGCTCGCATAAGAAAACAGCAGCAGATCTTTAGTTATTGTGGCCTCCATGTTTTCACCACCTGATGCTCTCGGCTACGGCCAACCGTTGGTGGCAGTCATGCAACAAGTTGTTAGGCCAAACGGCCAATATAACTGAAGAAGAAGAACACGCATACCAATCATGTGAACGCTGGCAGTCGGAAAAACAACATAACCACGGGGGCGGTGCCTGTTATTCCCAGGTGGCATGAACGCAGCATTAGAGCCAGGCGCCACAGTTGCTCTCCACCGACTGCAAGACCTCGTCGATAGTCTGATCCTGGAAGTAGAGGCTGTAACGGCTCTTGAAGAAATACAGTGGCGTAACGAGCCAACTGCTGTCGCGAGTAATGTAAATGTGATAGGTGGTCCCGGCTGTCAATCAATATCTTCCAGTGATGCTGGCCCCTGATTGGTCCGGGCCCGTAAGCAACCGCTTAACCTGCTTACCGATAGTTACACGTCTGAAGGAATCCATTGGTATCAACTGTAATGGGAAAAATTACATTTAAGCATAATTCCTTATATTTTTATGTTTGATTGGTACTTTAATTCTCTCACAAATGCTGAAAGAGTTCATCTCATCTCCACATGTAGATTCTGATTCTAACTAAGTAATGTAACTATGGAATCCACCGGACGTAAACTTTTTGCTCTAGACGTACAAACTGCCGATATAAACAATGGAGTTGCAGTACGATTCTCTGAAATGTTTTCCAAACAAATTGCTCTCTCCTGTACAATTTTCACTCTTCATACATCATAGTTGGTCAAAATGTAGGAAATCTTGTCCCGGTCGCAGACATGTAACTATGGAATCCACCGGACGTAAACTTTTTGTTATTTTCAAACCAACTGCCGATAGAAACTGTATAAAAAAAGAAGCTGCAGTACTTTTTCAGACCGGTTGAGATTTTCCAATGTGTTTGTATGGGGACAGTATGTTGAGAGCTAGAGGGTGAAGCTGTCATAATTAGCCAAGTGCGTGTGTGCTGTCACTCTGAAGATGCATATAATCTTATTAATAAGGGAAAAAATAATATTTTAATATTTTTTAATTAACCCTGAAAAAGCACACCTGTGAAGTGAAAACCATTTCAGGTGACTACCTCATGAAGCTCATTGAGAGAACACTAAGGGCTTACAGTGCTATTAAAAAAAGCAAAGGGTGGCTACTTTGAGTAATCCAAAATATAAGACATATTTTCAGTTATTTCACACTTTTTGTTAAGTACATAATTCCTTATGTGTTCATTCATAGTTTTGATGCCTTCAGTGAGAATCTACAATGTAAATAATCATAAAAAAAATGGTTTCTTTTTGCTCTCATGTCAAATCTGATTAAACCCAGTGACAGCCCTTTGGCTCCCAGCCCTCACCCCATGTCTTTTCACCCCTTCCCAAAAGTTCTCGAATGGAAAGTTCCCAGATGGATATGCCGTACAAATGCGAAGCAATCCATCTGGTGGAGTCAGGTTAGAAAAGAATGCATATTAATACATTTTTAAAGGGTAACTTCTGTATTTTTCAAACTTTATTACCCCATTTCCCCGTTTTTCTGTCTGTTAGAGCAGGGCCTGCTGTGTGTCTGTCTCTTGCGGGTGTTTTTCTCTGCTACATTGCAGCTCCACGGGCGGTGCAACTGAGAGCACCTGGGCGGTCTCCCGGAGTCCTTAAAGCCCGAGACACACCGAGCCGATAATCAGCCATCTGACAGTCTGGCGAGGTCGGTAACTCGAATCTGTTCGGTGTGGTCCGTGTCGTCGTCCATCCGAGGAGCTGGCTTCATTTTGGCCAATTTGACATGTATTATCGGCGGGGCGGGTGCGGCCGGCAGTCAGACTCAAATGACCCATCTGATTGGTGGAAATAACGAGCGGGATGAGGTGACTAGAGTCTCTCAAAATCTGAGGAAAATCTTTTAAACTGACCTTTGTTTATCTGAAATGAAGACAGATTCAGCAACTGCACGGTCTATTTCTCTCTTCAAATGTTTTCAGAAACACGTTTCGGTGAACTATTTTAGTACAATATGAGATCAGATTCTGAACGAATTCGTCCAATCAGCTGGCAGTTTAATTTTTGGGCGACAATCCAGATTAGCGTCGCCTGCTGTTATGGAGACGTATTACGTCTCGTCTCTTCGGTGTGTTCTGAGGAACTTTCTGGACCAACTCGGGGAGACTGATCAGTCTGACTGGCTTTTCTGCCGAGGGGTCGGCCGTCTGGTTGATGTGTCACGACCTTAAGATCTGGCTGTAAACCTGCGCAAGCGTCCGGTATAGTAACATGTCTGAATACTTCATTTAAAGGGGTGATAGAATGCAAAACCGGTTTTACCCTGTCATAGTTGAATAACAACAGTTTGGTGTGTAAATAGGACATACAGTTGAAACCAGATATTTACATACACTTTAGAAAAAAACACAAAAACTTTTATTTCTTTACTGTCATACATTAAATCAGAGTAAACTTTTTCTGTTTTAGATCAATACATATTAACATGTTTGGTTTATTTTTTTTAATTTCAGAATCAAGCGAGGGAGGATTTTTATGTATTTTTTTTATCACTTTCATCAAAGTCAGAAGTATACATACACCTTCTTAGTATTTGGTAGAATTGCCCCGAAACTGTTTCACTTGACAGAACTGGTGGAACTGGGTCAGGTTTGTAGGCCTTCTTGCTCACACTCGCCTTTTCAGTGCTTCCCACAAATGTTCTATGGGATTGAGATCAGGGCTTTGTGATGGCCACTCCAATACCTTGACTTTGTTGTCCTTAAGCCACTTCAACTAATTGGGAGGTATGCTTGGGGTCATTGTCCATTCTGAAGACCTATTTGCACCCAAGCTTTAACTTGGTACAAACTCCAGCTGCTCTTATAAAGGTATGTACTGTTGCCTGCAGTACAGTCTGCATACAATTGGTACGTACAAACAAACATTCCTGCCATACTAATGGTAGAATGGGCATTGCAACACACCCAGTATCTCAAACTGCTCGTCATCCAGGAATGAAGCTAAACTTGATAACTCCTCCCAAATACTGTACATGTTGTTTTTAGTCTCACTTCTCAGGAAGTGAGACTCAGACAGTCGTTGTCACTGAGTGAGAGGTGAAATGGCGCAGAAAAGAGTTCAGCTGGACCGGGAAACCTTCTCTTGTTCCATCTGTCTGGATCTACTGAAGGATCCGGTGACTATTCCCTGTGGACACAACTACTGCATGAACTGTATTAAAAGCCACTGGGATGTAGAGGATCGTAAGTACAGCTACAGCTGTCCTCAGTGCAGGAAGACATTCACACCGAGGCCTGACCTGCTGAAAAACAACTTGTTAGCAGATTTAGTGGAGGAGCTGAAGAAGACTGGACTCCAAGCTGCTCCTGCTGATCACTGCTATGCTGGAGCTGAAGATGTGGCCTGTGATGTCTGCACTGGGAGAAAACTCAAAGCACACAAGTCCTGTCTGCAATGTCTGGCTGCTTTCTGTGAGCAACACCTTCAACATCATTATGAATCAGAGACATTCAACAAACACAAACTGGTGGAGCCGTCCAAGAAGCTCCAGGAGAACGTCTGCTCTCGTCATGATGAGGTGATGAAGATTTTCTGTCGTAT
Source organism: Perca fluviatilis (assembly GCF_010015445.1). NCBI lineage: Eukaryota > Metazoa > Chordata > Actinopteri > Perciformes > Percidae > Perca > Perca fluviatilis. The sequence goes on from NC_053127.1 coordinate 3,112,948, forward strand.
TGATCAGCAGCTTATCTGTTCTCTCTGCTTAATGGAGGAACATAAAGGCCATGACACTGTCTCAGCTGCAGCAGAGAGAGCTGAGAGGCAGAGAGAGCTCGAGGGGAGTCGACAAAACATCCAGCAGAGAATCCAGGACAGAGAGAAAGATGTGAAGCTGCTTCAACAGCAGGCGGAGGCCATCAATCTCTGTGCTGATAAAGCAGTGAAGGACAGCGAGAAGATCTTCACTGAGCTGATCCGTCTCCTGGAGAAAAGAAGCTCTTTTGTGAAGCAACAGGTCAGATCCCAGCAGAGAAGTGAAGTGAGTCGAGTCAAAGAGCTTCAGGAGAAGCTGGAGCAGGAGATCACTGAGCTGAAGAGGGGAGACGCTGAGCTGAAGAGGAAAGACGCTGAGCTGAAGAAGCTCTCACACACAGAGGACCACACCCAGTTTCTACACAACTACCCCTCACTCTCACCACTCAGCCAATCAACATCCAGCATCCATATCAGTCCTCTGAGCTGCTTTGAGGACATGACAGAGGCCGTGTCAGAAGTCAGAGATATCCTACAGGACGTCCTGAGAGAGAAGAGGACAAACGTCTCACTGACAGAGACTGAAGTGGATGTTTCACTACCACAACCAGAGCCGATGACCAGAGCTGGATTCTTAAAATATTCACATGAAATCACACTGGATCAAAACACAGCAAACACAGATCTGTTATTATCTGAGGGGAACAGGAAAGCTACAGTAATGAGTCAACAACAGTCTTATTCTAGTCACCCAGACAGATTCACTGACATGTTTCAGGTCCTGAGTAGAGAGGGTCTGACTGGACGTTGTTACTGGGAGGTGGAGAGGAGAGGAGGAGTTTATGTAGCAGTTGCATACAAGAATATCAGCAGAGCAGGGGAGTCGGATGAATGTGGATTTGGACGAAATGAAAAATCTTGGGCTTTAGATTGTGACAACAACAGGTATACATTTTGGTCCAACAAAGTTCAAACTCCCGTCTCAGGTCCTAAGTCCTCCAGAATAGGAGTGTACCTGGATCACAGTGCAGGTATTCTGTCCTTCTACAGCGTCTCTGAAACCATGACTCTCCTCCACAGAGTCCAGACCACATTCACTCAGCCGCTCTATGCCGGACTAAGGTTTTATTGGTTTGGACACTCTGCTGAGTTGTGTAAACTGAAATAGACAGAAGTCATTAAGGGTTAAATTCTGTGGGGTTTTTTATTTGTGAAATTCTTTGTTTTCAGCGTTTTTTTCTCAATGATTGATGTTTTTCATGTTTCTTTTTTTGTAGCTTTTTTTTATTTTGAATCCCTAACCAGGAAACGAAGGAGCAGGATGAGGTGACTAGAGTCTCACAAAAATCTGAGGAAAATCTTTTAAACTGACCTTTGTTGATCTGAAATGAAGACAGATTCAGCAACTGCACGGCCTATTTCTCTCTTCAAATGTTTTCAGAAACACGTTTCGGTGAACTATTTTAGTACAATATGAGATCAGATTCTGAACGAGTTCGTCCAATCAGCTGCCGGTTTTCATTTTTGGGCGACAATCCAGATTAGCGCCGCCTGCTGTTATGGAGACGTATTAGGTCTCGTCTCTTCGGTGTGTTCTGAGGAACATTTTGGACCAACTCGGGGAGACTGATCAGTCACACTGGCTTTACTGCCGAGGGTCCGTATTGTTAATAATAATTTTTCATTAAAAAACGGTCAGAAAATGCTGTTTTCAGCCTCTCAAATATGAAGAACTATTTATTCTCTTTCCTGTGTTATCTTATATTACACTGAATATCTTTTGGGTTTTGGATAAAATATCTATTTAAAAGAGCTCATCTCTGGGCTTTAGGAAACACTGATCCACATTTTTCACCATGTTCTGACAGTTTAGAGTACACACATACACACACAACCACACACACACACACCACCCCCACACACACACACACACACACACACACACACACAACACACGCGGTTTTAAAAGGATTGTTATAAGGGTAACAGACTTGATTGATAGTCCAATGACTTCACTGTGTTTTCATTTAAATTTACATTTTATATTGTAATCAAGTTAATTTTGTGTTAACTGTCTGGTTTTATACAGTCTGCATGTGGCATCTCCATGGTAAGCTGCCTTAACAGTTTCTCCATTGTAGAGTTATTTTGGGTAAAATTGTGTTTTGTATTTATTTATCTTCATCATTCAGTTATAGAGTAAATGCAGTATGTTGATTTGGTTTCTTTCATGGTTATATATGGTGTTTTTCTCTTCATTTGTTGTCAACATGTAACCTTTTGCTTTAAATGCTGTCCATTCTTCTTAGTTTTATCATTGGGTGTGAGAACTGTGACCCTGTGTTCCTCATCAGCTGGTTGGAGCCAGAGAGAGACAGAGGACATGCTTGGTGATATATATATATACTAGCTGTGACTAAGCATTATCTGGCGGGGAGACATGCTTGCATTTTGAAAATGTAAAATATCTTTGACTGTATTAATGCATGTCTCATATAGTCTTCTCATTGTGTGTGTGTTTTTGACAAAAATGTTGACAATATAAATATTGCTGGGGAAACCTGTGCAAAAACCCAATAAAGATAATTTCAATAGTGTGTATGATTGACTAAATGTTTCTGTTGTGTGTGTTAGTGTTCAGGAAGAATTATGTGATTTTGAGTCATGTTTGCATTGTTTTGGTAGACACAGTGTATTGTTCTAGTGTTTTATTGTGTTTTGAATATTAGTGTTGGAGTTAAGTTTAAGTTAAGTAACAAATTAATATGATTGAGAACATATGAGTTTTTTGTTAAATCATGACTTTATTAGTTCTGTATTGTAGGCCCACCTAGTTGTGCGCCAAACCAAAAACATGGGAATCTGTTTTTCAACTTGTAATTATGCAAGACTCAAAGCAGAATTTGGCAAGAATATTTATAAATAGGCCTATATTTATAAAACAACAGCTTATCTGTGTCCTTTCCCATTGGTTGTCCTGCAGATAACACAAACACACACCTGTCCATGTGCTGTTTGGATGCTCGTATAAGACAACAGCAGCAGATCTTTAGTTATTGTGGCCTCCATGTTTTCAACACCTGATGCCTCGGCTACGGCCAACCGTTGGTGGCAGTCATGCAACAAGTTGTTATGCCAAACGCGCCAATATAACAGAAGAAGAAAAGACCCCATCCCGACCATGTGAACGCTGGCAGTCGGAAAAACAACATAATCACGGGGGTCGCTGTTATTCCCGGGTGGCATGAACGCAGCATTAGAGCAGGGCGCCGCAGTTGCTCTACACCGACTGCAAGACCTCGTCGATAGTCTGGTCCTGGAAGTAGAGGCTGTAACGGGCTCTTGAAGGAATCCAGTGGTATCAACCATACCATCAAAAACATGTACTAGGTTCTCCAGGCAGTGCCCTTGATCAAGGCACTGGCTCAGATCTGGAGTTGGTCCCCGGGCGCTGTGATTGGCTGCCCACTGCTCCCTTGAGGGAGGGGTTAAATGCAGAGAATGAATTTCGCTACATGTATGTGTATGTGACAATAAAGTACCTTTACCTTTACCTTATATCATACCATTCCTGTCAGGAAGTGATACAAAAAAGCTCCACAAGTCGGCGCAATGTCCACGAAGTTACCATAAATTGGACAGGATAGGATCATAGAGACACAGCATATAAGAGATGAGATAACTGACAACATCAGGAGTAGCCTCGCGCACCACACCAACAACATAACACTGGTGAATGTGGACCATAACACATGAAAAAACAAACAAGATCAGTCCCTCCACGATTACACAGCCTGTTTTGGCCCAAAATGCCTGATTTCATGGGAGCTTTTGTAAAAAAAACACAGTTGATATGTCTTTTGTATGTTTGTTGCAATGAAGTTGCAGAAGACAGTAAAAGTTGCAAAAAAAGTTGCAAGTTTTTAGTATTGTTCTTTAAAAATAGAAAGGAAACCTGTTTTGGGGAGAATAATAATAATTACTATTAATTAATTACTCTGGGCTGAGTGTTGCTATAGTAACCAAAAAGGCTCAGGATGCTGCAAATGTTGGTATAATATGAAAATGGCTGATGTATTTAAGTCGAAAAATAATAATTTATTGAATTAATCAAATATGAACATATCTGGCTTGTTGATCTTTACATTGTTAGTTAATTTCCTATCCTGGCCCACACACACATTCATACGGTTTGATAAACTTATTGGACTTTAAGTTATCATTGCACTTACCACGGCATAGCTGTCCTCAATTTAGGTCATCCTGTAGGTCTCATCTCTGGTAGTCCTGCATCCATCGTGGTGTGATTGTGTGTGTGTGTGTGTGATTGTGTGTTGTGTGTGTGTGATTGTGTGTGTGTGTATAGTGGGTCAGTCGCGGGGAAATGGGCAGCAGCTCCGCCCCTGAAACAGCAGCTTCTGACTTTAGAGTGAAAAAGCCGTTCCACGCGTACATTGATGTTAAAATGTCTCCATGTTGGCAGGACGGTCTGAAGTGTTCTGAAGGTCTTTCGCTGGACGTTTTGTTGGTAAATGTGAGATGTTGGAGTCACACACACGTCTCGTCTTCATAACAGAAACAAGGAAATTAATTTGATTGCCCGTTTCTCTCCCGCGGTGCGTTGGCTGCGCCGCGGGACTGCTGTCGCAGTAATGAAAATGAGATAGGTGGTCCCGGCTGTCAATCAATATCTTCCAGTGATGCTGGCCCCTGATTGGTCCGGGCCCGTAAGCAACCGCTTACCCTGCTTACCGATAGTTACACGTCTGAAGGAATCCATTGGTATCAACTGTAATGGGAAAAATTACATTTAAGCATAATTCCTTATATTTTTATGTTTGATTGGTACTTTAATTCTCTCACAAATGCTGAAAGAGTTCATCTCATCTCCACATGTAGATTCTGATTCTAACTAAGTAATGTAACTATGGAATCCACCGGTCGTAAACTTTTTGCTCTAGACGTACCAACTGCCAATAGAAACAATGGAGTTGCAGTACGATTCTCTGAAATGTTTTCCAAACAAATTGCTCTCTCTCCCGTACAATTTTCACTCTACATACATCATAGTTGGTCAAAATGTAGGAAATCTTGTCCCGGTCGCAGACATGTAACTATGGAATCCACCGGACGTAAACTTATTGTTATTTTCAAACCAACTGCCGATAGAAACTGTAAAAATAAAGAAGCTGCAGTACTTTTTCAGACCGGTTGAGATTTTCCAATGTGTTTGTATGGGGACTGAAAGTTCAGAGCTAGAGGGTGAAGCTGTCATAATTAGCCAAGTGTGTGTGTGCTGTCATTCTGAAGATGCATATAAGCCTGGTGTTCCTGTTCACTCATTGGAGGGACTGACTCCACACGGGGCTGCGGCCTTTTGTGAAATCATGTTGCTCCTATTTGCAAATATATTTTTAATTAAATGCAAAAAAACCTAAAATGGTTTAGTTTCAACTGTCTTATTTGTTTAACTTTACTAAACTTTGAAAACTCTTCCCCTGCTGCAAAGGAAACTTCCATTACATCAACCATACCATACCATTCCTGTCAGGAAGTGATACAGAAAAGCTCCACAGTTCATCTGGATTTTGGCGAGGCAAGACCTGGCATGTCCATTTTCAAAGGGGTCCCTTGACCTCTGACCTCCAGATATCTGATGAAAACAGGTTCTCTGGGTACCCACGAGTCTCCCCTCACAGACACGCCTACGTTATGATATTCCCATGATTGATTTTTTCGTTCAGGTCTTTAGTTTTCATAGATGTCCCACAGGCCTGTTTGCACTGAGACAGCGTTGTTGCCTTGTTAGTCTGGTTCTATTGAGTTTGAGTTTAGTTTATTTATAAAAGGGGACAGCGCAAATTAATAAAACACATGATTTCCCATGGGTTAAAAAAGCCAGAATTAGCCAAAAGGCTATTTTTCATCTGTAGTCCCCTGCCTTCGATGTTAAAAAAGGCTTTTTAAGATACAAAAAACAACACAAGCAAACAAGACTTAGCACAAAGCATTACAAAAACAGAAAACAACAAAACAGAGCTCAACACACAACATAGCACAAAACAAGACACAACACAAAAGCAGAAGGATATATAACAGCAGGATATATATCAAAACAAAACAACAGGGTATAAAGTAAAAAAAAGAAAAAAAAAATATATACATATACATACATATATACATACATACACATACATACAAATACACATATATATACATACACACACATACATACAGACATACAGTACACATACATATAAATTAGAACAGACATAACCATTAAGATCATTAATCATGTTCTCTCCTCATGACAAAACTACTTCAGAGTTCAGTTAGAAACTGGTTTGTTTTTGCTCTCATGTCAAATCTGATTAAACCCAGTGACAGCCCTTTGGCTCCCAGCCCTCAATGTGCCGTCTGTAATGCAGAGTTCTTTGCTGAGGTCTGCTCTGTAAAGGTGAGTCAGGGCTTTTAAAGTCTAGAGAGTTTTCTCTCCACCTCAGTTATCTGCTCAGCCAGCTGCTGTAACTTTACACTGTGGTATTAGTACTTTTACTGCAGTAACATGTCTGAATACTTCCTTTAATTTCAGAAGGAAACCTTTAAAAAAAGAAAGTAACTGACTGATACAATATGTCAGAAATTGACCACTTTTTAAATTTATTTTCCTAATTTATTTTAAATTTTATTCATTTAAAATTATTTTAAATATCTGTAACATTTTCCCTTTGTACTTCCTTCCCTATTTAATGTCCCTAAACATATAATATTTTGGTATTGATCAGCAGTAAATAATAATGTAATGTTACAGATAAATGTGTTTTAAATTGAAGTTCTTTTCCTTCTTCTACTCGTCATTAGAAGTCATGAGGCTCCATCTGCTGGTGGGACAGTAAACTGCACGATGTCTGAACACCAGGCTCACACAGAGATATAAGATTAGAAGAAGAATGAAAACACTGATTTAGTGACTTTATAAACTGTTCGGTAGTTTAATCTATCATCATTTATTAGCTGATTAGATTTTGTTTTAATATTCAGAACCTGTAAAGTAATTTCTTATTTCCTGAGAAAGTTTGGAAGATAAATCTACATGTTGATGATTTAGTGGATTGAACAGCTGAAGTTAAGTTTATTTTATCATAAAGTCTGACACAACAGGACACTAACATTTCCCCTGGAACCTTTAAAATAAAATGTAGAGAGCTTAAAACCTGATAGCTTAGTTTAAAAGTAGCAGCCAGGCTGCTGTGGAAACAGTTTTACTGTCATATTAACTGATATTATGATTTGTAATGCTGTGGACGTCACATATGCTGCATCCATTGTTTCTAAAGTCTAATATATAATATTCTCATGATGAAGTCTTGGCTCCATTAGAGGACTAAAAAGATAACATTGGTGCTAGAGTCTTTATAATGTTCCTGTTGTTTCAGAAAGACAATGAATGATAGAAGAGGATGAGCAGAGAGCAGAAAGCATTCAGTGAAGAGCTCCAGACTTTATTTTCTGGTTGATAGCTTCTAGTTTCTCCAGCAGCTTCTGTTTCTGAAGATCTGTGTTTACTTGTCTTTTCGGAGTTAAACTCCACAAGCACACACACACACACACACACACACACACACACACACACACACACACACACACACACACACACACACAGACACACCGCAGCTTCACACACACACACACACACACACACACACACACACACACACACACACACACACACACACACACACAGCGCAGAGGCAGGGGAGAGATATATACCAGTTTCTTTTCGGGAGACTTGTTTAAATTATGCCATAGGCTATACATTAGATTTAGTATTCATATTTTTTTTCTGATTTATTAGAAGTTGAGTTTCAGTCTGTTTGATAAATGAACAGTTGTACCTAAAGTGGTAACATGCTATGACATGTTATGCAGACTAAAGGGGAGACACCAACTTTTATAATTTCAATTGCTAATTTCCATCTCCCTGGGCATATACAGGGTATATACAGGGTATATATATAATATATACAGGGTATATATACAGTATATACAGGGTATATATACAGGGTATATACAGGGTATATACAGGGTATATATACAGGGTATATATACAGGGCATATATATAGGGTAAATACAGGCTGAACCAATAAGGGCGGTGATCTCTCTCAGCGCAACGTAGATGTCTTGAGGAAAAGTCTTCTGATGATCGGTACTTTCACTTGGGGAGACGGCGCCGAGCAGCAGCCATAGCGTAAAACTCACAGAGATCTTCATTCTCACACTGGCAGCTTACTGTTGAACTGTGGCGTCTGTTTACCTTTGTGAGCTTTATGTAGAAGCCTACAGCAACCACAAAGAGTGTGTGTGTGTGTGAACACAAATCAATCCTACTTTGCATGATGTCGGGTGAAAACGTCAGTATGAAGAACAAATATGGGAACCAGTTTATTTTAATGTTACACTTATTTCCCTGTACAGCAGACAAGTAGAAGCCTCGTGAGACTGTCCTTAATCTCATGAGCTCCAGTTTTCTACTCCCAGATCAGTCTGGCATCTTGAGATAGAGAAAATTTGGAGCCGTTCGCCAAACGACCGACCAATCAGGGTTGGTTTTGAGGCGGGTTAGGTGGTGATAGACAGATGGTTTATCCAATCAGCTAACCAGGATTTCCAGACAGCAGAAGCCCTAATTCTGTTAGCCGCTCGCTAATGCTTTTTCCTCTTGGATCCTTCTTTTGCAATATGGACCGGGAACCTGAAATGGTGCCTTTTATTCCTAAATTCTCGTTACACAAACGGCAAATCTCCTTTACCGACATGCTGCTAGCTTGCTGAGCTAACGAGCTATGCTTTGCCTGCAGCAGCAGGGGCTTGTGGTTGTATTTTCAAACGCTTTGTTGATCTGATTGGTTGATTTGGCCCGTCTATCACCAACTATAGGTGGTAATAGACAGATGGTTTATCCAATCAGCTAACCAGTATTTTCGCCCCTTCCCAAAAGTTCTCCAACGGAAAGTTCCCAGATGGATATGCCGAGCAAATGCGAAGCAATCCATCTGGTGGAGTCAGATTAGAAAAGTATGCATATTAATACATTTTTAAAGGGTAACTTCTGTATTTTTCTAACTTTGTTTCCCCATGTTTTTGTGTCTGTTAGAGCAGGGCATGCTGTGTGTCTGTCTCTTGCGGGTGTTTTTCTCTGCTACATTGCAGCTCCACGGGCGGTGCAACTGAGAGCACCTGGGCGGTCTCCCGGAGTCCTTAAAGCCGGAGACACACCGAGCCGATAATCGGCCGTCGGACAGTGACTCAAGTCTGTTCGTTGTGGTCCGTGCCGTCGTCCATCCGAGGGGCTGGCTTCATTTTGCCAATTAGACTTGTACAATCGGCGGGGCGGGCACTGCCGGCAGTCGGACTCAAATGACCCATCTTATTGGTTGAGAGCTAACCAGGAAACGAGGAGTGGAATGAGGTGACTAGAGTCTCTCAAAATCTGAGTAAAATCTCTTAAACTGACCTTTGTTGATCTGAAATGAAGACAGATTCAGCAACTGCACGGCCTATTTCTCTCTTCAGATGTTTTCAGAAACACGTGTCGGTGAACTATTTTAGTACAATATGAGATTTCGGATTCTGAACGAGCCGCCATGACGGTCTGGCTTTGAATTTCCGGAGAAGCCAGACCCCACGTGGCGCGTTGGTCCAATCAGCTGCCGGCTGTTATGGAGGTATTACGTCTCGTCTCTTCGGTGTGTTCTGAGGAACTTTTTGGACCAACTCGGGGAGACTGATCAGTCCGACTGGCTTTACTGCCGAGGGGTCGGCCGTCTGGTTGGTGTGTCATGACCTTAAGATCTGGCTGTCAACCTGCTCAAGCGTCCGGTACGCTCGCCGCAGACGACCTATGAGCGCACCAGAGTGACATCACGGGAGCGCCGTGACTGTTTATACTCCCGCGTGGTGGTCATAGTTGCAGTCTTCTCCTGAACAGAGGTGGCACGAATGCGGAAAGGCTACCGACTTTGCTCTTTCTATGTACTAGAAGAAGAAGAAAAAGGTAAACAACGTCAGAACTCTCAGCAGCATTGCCGTCAATGCCTCGATCTGATTGGATGAGCTACTTGGTGGGATCAAGCCTTTCATTCACCATAACAGAACTCATCTTAACCCAGTAAGTTTACCAGAGAGACCTGCAGTCACTCTGAGAGTCCTCACCACTCAGAAGAAGTCCTCTCAGGATGTGTTATTATCCTAGGCCGAACTATATTTAACATGTCAGCAGCCTTTTGATGATGGTTAAGCTGGTGCTAAATCTATTCTATATATTTCACAGATTGTAGTTACTTTGCAAATTTGCTATTTACAAACAGAAAGCTGTGATTCATTCATGTGTCTTCCATGTTCTGTGTTTGGATTTTTGTAAACAATATAAACTTAATAACAGGACAGCTCAGTCATTTAGTAAACTGGGGATCTGTCTCCAAACCCTCTGATTCTAAGAAGAGTTTACCTCCTAAAAGCTGAAGTCAGCGGAGTTTTTAAATGAGAAATGAGCTCTGTTGTAAACAAGTGTTACTGTGTTCCTTATCGCATAGTTTTTCTTTTTACTTTTAGTACAAACTGCAGCTGCTCTTATAAAAGTATGTACTGTTGCCTGCAGTACAGTCTGCATACAATTGGTACATACAAACAAACATTCCTGTCATACTAATGGTAGAATGGGCATTGCAACACACCCAGTATCTCTCTCAAACTGCTCCTCCTCCAGGAATGAAGCAAGACTTGCAACTCCTCCCACACACTCTACACATGTTGTTTTTAGTTTCACTTCTCAGGAAGTGAGACTCAGACAGTCATTGTCACTGAGCGAGAGGTGAAATGGCGCAGAAAAGAGTTAAGCTGGACCGGGAAGCCTTCTCTTGTTCCATCTGTCTGGATCTACTGAAGGATCCGGTGACTACTTCCTGTGGACACAACTACTGCATGAACTGTATTAAAAGCCACTGGGATGTAGAGGATCGTAAGTACAGCTACAGCTGCCCTGAGTGCAGGAAGACGTTCACACCGAGGCCTGACCTGCTGAAAAACACCATGATAGCAGATTTAGTGGAGGAGCTGAAGAAGACTGGACTCCAAGCTGCTCCTGCTGATCACTGCTATGCTGGAGCTGAAGATGTGGCCTGTGATGTCTGCACCGGGAGAAAACTCAAAGCACACAAGTCTTGTCTGCAATGTCTGGCTTCTTTCTGTGAGAAACACCTTCAGTTTCATTTTGAATCAGCTCCATACAAGAAACACAAACTGGTGGAGCCGTCCAAGAAGCTCCAGGAGAACGTCTGCTCTCGTCATGATGAGGTGATGAAGATTTTCTGTCGTACTGATCAGCAGCTTATCTGTTCTCTCTGCTCTGTGGATGAACATAAAGGCCACGACATAGTCTCAGCTGCAGCAGAGAGAGCTGAGAGGCAGAGAGAGCTCGAGGGGAGTCGACAGACCATCCAGCAGAGAATCCAGGACAGAAAGAAAGATGTGAAGCTGCTTCAACAGCAGGCGGAGGCCATCAATCTCTCTGCTGATAAAGCAGTGGAGGACAGCGAGAAGATCTTCACTGAGCTGATCCGTCTCCTGGAGAAAAGAAGCTCTGATGTGAAGCAGCAGGTCAGATCCCAGCAGAAAAGAGAAGTGAGTCGAGTCAGAGAGCTTCAGAAGAAGCTGAAGCAGGAGATCATTGAGCTGAAGAGGAAAGATGCTGAGCTGAAGAAGCTCTCACACACAGACGATTACAACCAGTTTCTACACAACTACCCCTCACTGTCGACACTCAGCCAATCAACATCCAGCATCCATATCCGTCCTCTGAGCTGCTTTGAGGACGTGACAGCGGCCGTGTCAGAAGTCAGAGCTAAACTACAGGACGTCCTGAGAGAGAAGAGGACAAACGTCTCATTGACAGGGACTGCAGTGGACGTTTTACTGCTACAACCAGAACCCAAGACCAGAGCTGGATTCTTAAAATATTCACGTGAAATCACGCTGGATCCAAACACAGCAAACACACGGCTGTTATTATCTGAGGGGAACAGGAAAGCTACAGTAATTAGAGAACTTCATTCTTATTCTAGTCACCCAGAAAGATTCACTGACTTTTGGCAGGTCCTGAGTAGAGAGGGTCTGACTGGACGTTGTTACTGGGAGGTCGAGAGGAGAGGAGAAGTTTCTGTAGCAGTTGCATACAAGAATATCAGAAGAGCAGGGAGGACGGATGAATGTGAATTTGGATACAATGACAAATCTTGGGCGTTAGATTGTGACAACAACAGTTATACATTTTGGTACAACAAAGTCCAAACTCCCGTCTCAGGTCCTGTGTCCTCCAGAGTAGGAGTGTACCTGGATCACAGTGCAGGTATTCTGTCCTTCTACAGCGTCTCTGAAACCATGACTCTCCTCCACAGAGTCCAGACCACATTCACTCAGCCGCTATATGCTGGACTAAGGGTTAATTCTTTGTTTCTTGGAGCCTCTGCTGAGTTGTGTAAACTGAAATAGACAGAAGTCATTTAAGGGTTAAATTCTGTGTTTTTTTGTTTGTGAAATTCTATGTTTTCAGCGGGTTTTTCTCAATGTTTGATGTTTTTCATGTTTTTACATGTTTTTTGTAGCTTTTTTTATTTTCTTTAGAGCCCTAACCAGGAAACAGGGAGCAGGATGAGGTGACTAGAGTCTCTCAAAATCTGATGAAAATCTCTTAAACTGACCTTTGTTGATCTGAAATGAAGACAGATTCAGCAACGGCCTATTTCTCTCTTCAAATGTTTTCAGAAACACATTTCGGTGAACTATTTTAGTACAATATGAGATCAGAGTCTGAACGAGTTCGTCCAATCAGCTGCCGGTTTTCATTTCAATTTGCCGACTTTGAGACTCAGAAATTCCCCCAGAAGAACCAGAGAGTTTAATATTCAGGCTGTGAAAGAGCTTTTTTGCTGACTTTTTCAGGGCTTTATGTGGACCAAACTGTAAGAGGGAAGACTATATGAGACATGCAATAATTGAGTCAAAGATATTTTACTTTTTTTGATGAAATAAAAGCATGTCAATAAACTATACATGTCCGGCCCTTGGTGTGATTCTCTTTTTCCAGTGTGGCCCTCTGGGAAGTTGAGTTTGACACCCCTGCTTTAAAGGAACTCTCCTTTCTTCCAGACCGGTCTGAGAGCTGAATCCAAAACCAGGGTCAGGGGGACTCTTGTAGTCTCAGACCGGTGACTGTACATACACACCACCGCCGACTCGCTTTTTTGGCGTTTTGGCTGTTTTGAGCGTCAATCAGAAAGTTGAAAGTAGTTTAACTTTATGGTAATGAGCTATGATGCGGGTCAGCGGCAAGCAGCGGCAAACGCCAGCAACCAATCAGAATATAGACGTCCTTCACGCTGGCTGATTTAAATAATAATAAAAACATAAATAACAAAATAATAAAAACAATAAAAATAAAACACTGAAAATATGAATAATAAAATAAATAAACTTCATTCATTCATTTATTTACAATACGTTTTTATTGTTGTTTAATTTCATTTATTGTAATTATATTTATTGATAAAATGTGATAAAATAACGCCTATTTTGTATTTTTCTAAGTATTGAATTAAAAATATATATATATATATATAATAAGAAAAAAAATAATAATGATAAGAGAAATTAAGTAGGATTGTCAATGCATGGACGTTTTTTTTTTTTTACTTTTTTTATTTTAAATATACAAGTAATACTCAGGTTTCCTGAGTTTTCGAGAAGACATTTAAGGCATCTAAATACTTGTCGTCCTAAACAAAACTTAAACTAAAAATCGAAAACGAAATAAACTTTAAAGTAACAATAACTCAGCAGTTTGTACGTTTTATCCGATTATTATTTCTGTACATGTTTTAAACAGAAGTTCAGTCCACACAGTTGTACGGCACGGAGCTTGTCAATAAAGCTTTGCATACAAAACACAGCGTCACCGTCATGGCCGCGGTTGACAGTTGGAGCTGGTTCCCAGCGTTAGCATTGGGAGTTTCTTTCCTGAAATGTCTCTTTATCACCGCCTAGTGAGTGGGAAAAGTTTGTTGTTAACCTGTTCCACTTAGCGGCTCAGCTTCGGGACGATTGGGTTATTTAATGAATAGTATTTTTTAAATTTGCCGCGACGCCTGTTAGCATTCATCCGGGTAACACACTGAGTAGCTAACGTTAGTCGATTCTGTTAGCATCCATCCGGGTAACACACTGAGTAGCTAACGTTAGTCGAACGTTAGTAGCTAGATTCTGTTAGAAGCCATCCATCCGGGTAACATACTGAGTACCTAACGTTAGCATCGGTTAGCATCCATTCGGGTAACATACTGAGTAGCTAACGTTAGCTACAATCCATAAACTAGTATTTCTAAATGACGTTTTGACGTTATGGGCTTTGTTTATGCGTCGAATTAATAGGAACTGGCAGTGAAAGCACACGTTAGTCATATTAGACTTCATATGAAGAGACGATAGTTGGTGTAACATGACGTGTTATTAGCTTTCAGGCTTAGCTACGTAGCCAAACGGCCTCAAGATGGCGCCGTTTTTCATTAGAAGTTCGTTTTGAAGCTGAGTCGTGAATTAGCTACATACAGATTATTAACTATAAGTGATATCCTGAGGCACATATAGCTCAAGTATTACAATTATTATGTCGCTGTTGCTTTTTTGCGTGCTGATACATCTGTATGTAGGCCTAATCTGCCTGAAATGTACAATAAAGTGCAGTGTTATACCTAAATACACCAAACCTCTCGGAAAAATGTCACAATTTAAGGATGTAACGCTTTTTTTGCCGACGTACACGCGTCTTAAAACATAATTTACCATACATATAGGGTCAGGATTAACTTCTGGTTATTTCGGCGTTAATACAGTATAAGCACACGCTTTATATAGTGTGTGTGGTTGTATTTGTGGCTTTATATTTTTGCGTCAACCTAAGGCACTTCTAGCTCAAGTATTTAAATTATTATGTCGCTGTTGCTTTGTTGTGTTCACCTATATCCTGTATAGGGCCGTAAGTACCCAGAAATTTAAAGCCTAATAAAGTGCAAAGTTATATCTATATACACCAAACTTCTCGCAAAAATGTCACAATTTAAGGATGAAATGCATTTTTTGCCCACTTACATGCGTCATAAAACCCAACTGAGTATATCATTAGAGTCAGGATTAACTGTTGGTTATTTCGGCATTAATAAAATACATCAATCACCAGCTTTATATATTGTGGTTGTATTTGCAGCTTTATTTAGTGACAACCTGAGGCACTTCTAGCTCAAGTATTTCAATGATTATGTCGCTGTTGCGTGCACTAATATCCTGTATAGGGCTCTCCACAGAAATACATAATGTACAGTTATGTCTATCTGCACCAAACCTCATGGAAAAAGTTTACAATTTAAGGGTCTATTGCTTTTTTTAGCCAAACTGAGTATTCCATAGCATCAGTATGAACTGATGGCGATTTCGGCAATAATACATTACAACAAGAACAGCTACAGGCTTGTATGTTGTGGCTTAATGACTTGGTGTACACTGGTGTGTGTGTAGCTCTTTGCCTGAGTGGTCTGTTGTTAATCTGCCGTTGGGTTTGTGTGTCTGTCAGTCATTCCACAGACTTCGAGGTGCACAGGAACTGGCTGGCCATCACACACAGTCTGCCCGTGTCCCGGTGGTACCATGAGGTCAGTATGAAGGGGACACACTCTCATATCTTTACGTTTCGCGATGGCTTGCATCGTACCGTTGAACATAACCGGGATGTGGAGCCCGAGAGATGCCTTCTGGGATCATTAATTTCTCACGCACATCTTGACCAGAGTCGGTAGCCATGTCTCCGTCCTACATGTTTTTATGCAAGTAAAGTAATATCGAATGAAAAGGAGACAAGCGGCTCTTTGAGATAGGAAAAATCTAGGAAATGCCATAATTAATCAGCCTGCTGCCCTGGGACGATTTGATTATTTCCAGATACGTGAGTTGTGATTTTCATTTATAGTGATTCTGGAAGTATTGGGACACACACACACACACACAGACAGAGACACACACACACACACACGTGCACATAGACACATACACATACACACACACAGAGAGACACACAGACACCCACACACATTGATACACACACACAAAGACACGCACAGAGACACACAGACACCCACACACATTGACACACACACACAATCAGAGAGACACACAGACAGACACACACAAAGACACGCACAGAGACACACACACACACACACACAGAGACACAGACAGACAGACAGACACACACACACAGACACACACAGACAGACATACACAGACAGACACACACACACACAGACACACACACACACACACACACACACACACAGAGACACACACACAGACAGACAGACACAGACAGACAGACGGCACACACACACACACACAAACAAACATAGACTTACAGACACACACACAGACAGACACACACACACACACAGACAGACAGACAGACAGACAGACACACAGACAGACAGACACACACACACACAAGCAAACATAGACTTACACACACACACAGAGACACACACACAGACACACATGCTGTCCTCCTAACTTGTGGTGTGTGTGTAGAACTCGTCTGAGTGGACCCTGGACTACCCCCCCCTGTTCGCCTGGTTCGAGCTGGGACTGTCCCACGCTGCTCGCCACTTTGACCCCGACATGCTGCTGGTGGAGAACCTGAACTACAGCAGCCCCCCCACGGTCCTCTTCCAGAGGCTGTCGGTCATCTGCACCGATCTGATGCTCATCTACGCTGCCAGAGAGTGAGTGAGACAGACAGATTGAGAGACATAGAGAGACAGACAGACAGACAGAGAGAGAGAGACATAGAGAGAGACAGAGAGATAGAGAGAGACAGACAGAGAGAGAGACAGACAGAGAGACAGAGAGAAAGACATAGAGACAGAGAGACATAGAGAGAGAGACAGAGAGAGAGAGACAGACAGACAGACAGACAGACAGAGAGAGAGCGACTCTTCCGGTGCCTCTGTGACTGTTTGATTCCAGTTTTTAGTTTGATTTGTTTCAGGAAAAAAATTCTGATTGTGAAGTTTGAAGATGTGAGGAATCAGCAGAGAGAATGGACACACACTCACACACACACACACACTCTCAGACACACACACATACACGCACACACTCTCAGACACACACACACACACGCACACACTCTCAGACACACACACACACACGCACACACTCTCAGCACACACACACACACACACACACTCTCAGAACACACACACACACACACTCTCAGACACACACACACAACACGCACACTCTCAGACACACACACACACGCCACACACTCTCAGACACACACTCAACACACACACACACACACTCTCAGACACACACACACCACACACACTCTCAGACTACACACACACTCACACACACACACACACAAGATTCAGACACACAGATACACACAGACACAAACACACACTCAGACACACACACACACACACACACACACACACACACACACACACACACACACACACACACACACACACACACACACAGACACAAAAACACACACACACACACACACACACTTCTGCTGCTGCAAACGTAACGTCAGACATAACGTTAGAGAGTGTCTCTCCATTCTCTGCTGATTCCTGCCTTCTAGGCTGAGATAAGCCAGAACATGTGTTTTTGGCTCATATGGATGAAAGACACCAAATCCCAGAATGCACTTGCTTCGCTGCTTTAGAGTCCACTCCCAAGCCACGCCTTACAGACAGACAGACAGACATTCAGACAGTCAGTGAGGCATTCAACTCAACTTAAGTGTGTTTTATTGTCATTTCAACCATATACACGAAACAAAGAGACACACACACACAGACAGACAGACACACACTTACACAGACAGAGAAACACACACAAACACACACACAGACAGACACACACACAGACACACACACACACACACACACAGAGACAGACACACACACACACACACAGACAGACACACACACACACAAGAGACACACACACACACACACACACACACACACAGAGACAGACACACACTTACACAGACAGA
>NC_053127.1:3136847-3161847 GCF_010015445.1 Perca fluviatilis
TTCAGGTACTTCGTTCCGGTTACGTGACCCGCTGGATCCCGGTCCCCCCACCCTGACCCAACTCACCACCAGGCCTCTTCACCCGAGTGTCCAAACGACATGCAGCCCCTCATCAAATCGATCAGAAGCCGCTGCAGCTGCTCTGGTACCAAGTGACACTTATGAGCATCCCTATGTTCCAATGTAGTATCTGGATTTACAAACGCCCTTGCTCTATTCTTGTTCTGTTAAGAGCCTGTATGGATTTTGCCAAGTCTATAAGGAATTTGCTCCTCTGAAGATTTACAACTTTACCCTTACTTGACTCTATTAGAGACCCATAGGGTCTTTGTTCTATTCTTGCTTTCTACCCCCTATAACTACATCTTATGTTACACCAAGCCAGAGCTTATATACTCGTGTTTCAACAGCAGCGGAATGTTAGAGTGACTTCTTGCAGGATCTGTAATTGGTGCTGAATTCTTGATAAACAAACCTTTACAATCAAGAAAGTAAGTCAGCAGATTCTAAACCACCGGCTATTAAAGCAACCATGTATAGACAATACATGACTAGCACACAAGTCCAACGACAAACAAACCACTCTGGTTTAGATCAGAGGCGGGTTCCCCCCAATCACGCTCTCCATGTGTCCCCAGCCAAACGGAGACACCTACTGTCTCGGCGCCATGCGGGACTCCACCACACTCTCCAAGTAAGGCCGAATACTCGGGAGCTCTTTTTGGTGCATATGCACAAACAACAGTCCAAGTTTTCCCCCTCAACCTTAGGCTAGGGATGACCTCTGACCACGGGTAAGCTCAAGCGTAAGCGGCGCTCAGCCCGGGGGGCTTTAGTAGGTCCCCACGCCCTGGCGCCTCACACCCTGGGCAACTCCAGAGAAGAAAAGAGCCCCTATCCAGGAGTCTGGTTCCAGAACCCGAGACTGTACGTGAGTAGCCCACCAGATCTAACCGGGATGGCCTCCTCAGCACTCAGTTCCAGCTCCTTCCCACAGAGGAAGGCGTCACCGTCCCCAGAGCCGCGTCTGCCTGCCTGGAGTCGAGGCTCCAGGAGAAACCAGGTACCAGACAACACGCCCTACTCAAAGGTGGCACAAAAACCTCTCCACCACGACACAGTGATGGTTCCGGAGGGGAGAGGCTCTTACTGTTAAATATAATGTTTCTACTTCACTTCTTATTTCCCGAGAAAGCTTGGATGACTCTGTGTTGGAAGATAAATCTCCATGTTGTAACATGAAGTGTACTGCACAGGAGGTTTTATGCTTTTGCCAGGTGTTTCTACACCCTATCTGTCTACAACCAGCCGGAGGCTGCAGTCAGAAAACCTCACAGTTGTGTGAGGTTGGGAGAATCTAAATGAAGGCTGAGGTTAGGAAGATGGGGGGTTGGACGCCTTTCTCCTGCTGTCAGAAAACACAATCCCTCGTCTCCACCAGCGTAAAGCCAGACACAACAGGACTCTACTGTTTCCTCTGGGACCTTCAGAATAAAATGTAGTGACCTTAAAATGCCTCTGAGCACTGTTGTAGTGATGTGTGGAGGAGGATGCACAGGTGAGACTGTGAGAAGATTGTCATAATGGAGTTGCATGTCTCCATTAGAGGACAGAAAGGGTGACATTAGTCCCAGGAGTCTTGTCTCCGTTAAGAGGACAGAAAGATGACATTAGTCTTGGAAATCTTGTCTCCGTTAAATAGAGGACTTAAGAAAGATGACAGTAGTGCTGGAGTCTTATTGTCTCCGTTAAGAGGAACAGAAAGATGACATTTGTCCACAAGGTGTTGTCCATTAAGAGGACAGAAAGATGACATTTGTCCTGGAGTCTTGTCTCCATTAGAGGACAGAAAGATGACATTTGTCCTGGAGTCTTGTCTCCATTAGAAGGACAGAAAGATGACATTTGTCCCAAGGTCTTGTCTCCATTAGAGGAACAGAAAGATGACATTAGTCCGGCGTCTTGTCTCCATTAGAGACAGAAAGATGACATTAGTCCTGGAGTCTTGTCTCCATTAGAGGACAGAAAAGATGACATTAGTCCTGGAGTCTTGGTTCCATTAGAGACAGAAAAAAGACATTGGCATGACATTTGTCCTGGAGTCTTGTCTCCATTAGAGGGACAGAAAGATGAAGGCATTGGTGGAGTGGTGTGTAGGGGGGGGTTGTCCTGGAGTCTTGACTCCATTAGAGGACAAGAAAGATGACATTAGTCCTAGCGGAGTCTTGTCTCCGTTAGAGGACAGAAAGATGACATTAGTCCTGAGTCTTTCCAATGTCCCTGTTCTCCCAGAAAGATAATGAATGACAGAGCAGGATGAGCGAGAGGCAGAAATCATTCAATGGAAGAGATTCAGATTTTATCTTCTGTTTGATAGCTTCTAGTTTCTCCAGCAGCTTCTGTATCTGGAGATTAAAAGTGAGAATTTCTTCTCTTTCTAACAAGACCCATCAGAGACCAGACCCTGCTAAACCTGAGCCTGCTGAACCTGAACCTGAACCCAGCTGTGTGTCTGAGAAGAGTCACCCGGTCCATGGAGCCACGCTACTTTAAGAGACGCCCTGACCTCGAGTGGTGAATAGGAATGGAGGAGAGAGGATTAATGGAGAGATGTGAATGGCAGAAGGAGCTGACTGCAATGGAAAGTGAAATTGAAATGTTAAGAAGAAGATTGAGGTGAGTTGAACATCAGCAAACTGGAACGAACTCATTGGATGGAACTCACGTCCCATCTGGGTTGTTTTGTCATGTTAGTCTCATGCACACACTGCTTCAAATAAAGTGTTTTTGTGTGGAAAGGAATTAGTGTAGTTGTATTATGGATGACTGAAATGAAAATCAAAATATCTTTCTGTTTAGACAACTTTTAAAAAAAAGTTTTTTATTCTGATTTCAAAAGATATATTTGTTGATGTTTTGGACAAGAGTAAAGCATTATTTGCATTTACTTGTTAATAATGTAGCCTACAGACATATTAATATTAATATTATATTTTTTATGCAGGGAGACTTTACCTGAGCATGTGACCTAAATAAATGTGTTTTTCTATCAGGACCCGCTAGCAGAAGAGTCTCCTGAACTCTGGACCTGAACCCAGCTGTGTGTCTAAGAGCCCAACTTCCTGGTCAAATGAGCGCTATATTAGTTTTAAAGGAGAGCAACCCTCTGCTGAAAGAGGTAAGCTGTTAATATTATAAATATTACAGATTCATGTTTTAACTTTTTATGTATCAAGAGAAGTTTTTGGAGTTTATTTCCGCATCTTTCTTCTTCACATATATTAATATTATCACATCTGAAAGTTGCCCAGTTCAACCAGTATTACCAACTCTTGACTTTAGGTAAATATTGGATCTGGTGTGGTCCAATATATTCTCTGGTGTTTTAGCTTTTAACCCAGTTTGTTGTATAGGTTTTATTGAACTTCTTTGTGTTAATCATGTTTTTAGTTGCTGCTTGTATCTCCAACAGTTTGAATACTAAAAGTGAATTTCCATCCCTGTTGTGGGTCTTACTCTCTGTGTAACAGGATTCATCAAAGACCAGACTCTGCTGAACCTGAACCCAGCTGTGTGTCCTTCAAAAGGTGACTGGTCAAATCCATCGCCTCATTGACTTTAAAGGGAGGCAACCCTCTGCTGAAAGAGGTAAACTGTTAACATTAAAATATTATAGAATCATCTTTCAACTTTTATGTATACAGAGAAGTTTTGAAATTTATTTCCAGCGTCTTTCTTCTTCACATCCATTTATATTCTCTCACATCTGAAAGCTGTCCAGTAAGACCAGTCTTCAACTGTAGATCACAATTTTATATTGGACCTGGTTCGGACCAATATTATCTGCTGTTTTAGCCCCATTAAAAGCATTTCAATCTCCCATAGCCATAGGGTAGGCTAAAATCAGAATGGCAAAATTCTTCCCAAATGTTAGTCTCCAACTGTGAATACCAGGGGATGGTTGGGAGTAGCAGCCTCAGAGTGCCCCTTCGAGAGTGCTCATCTGCACATTCCCCCTGGAGATCAAGCGACCCATGGTAAAGTGTTTGTGTCACCTGGGTCAGGACACTATCTGCCATGAGAAGACTTCTGCCATTTCAGTCTCTGGCACACTAAGGCCAAGTTTAGCGAGCGAGTTGGTTCATGACCATGCCGGACTCCATTCAAGGTTTCCCAAGGCAGAATACTCAGAGCCCTTGTTTGGTGCATATGCACAAACTGCACAAATTGGTCAAAACGCCTAAAACTCTTCCCAAATGTTGGATGTGGGTGGTGCCAGTTGGATATCAAAAGGGAACCACCATCCAACAGTATCCTCAGCCCAGGTCAGCAGTTTCCCCGACTACAAACAGGCCATCTAATGGCGTTTTTCCATTACATGGTACCAATTCGACTTCGCCTCTACATGACATGAAAATGACATGAAAACCTGCAGACTCCTGATTGGTTGGAAGAATCTTCTTTATGCCGAGAATCAGAAACACATCTTCCACGTTCTGTGTGTGTGTGCGTTAGGTCACGCAGTTTCTGTAGACGTACGCTATGACACAGCAGCCACTCACCTCAGGCATGGTGGTACTAAATCTGCAATGAGTAGAGGTAGGGGGGCCCTTCGGTCAGGCCGTAAGAGTAGAGTAGAGTAGAGTAGAGCTGGTACTAGAAGTGGTGGTAAGCGCTATAAGCTCTGCTTCCCCCTCCTGAATTGGGCTGGTTGTTTGCCAAAATCATTGTGCGCCAACCGAAGGTTTTTCACCGTTGACTCCCCAAACTACACCGACCTACAAATGTTTGCTTCCCTGACTACAGAAGCTGCAGACCTCCTGGCATCATGATACCAGTCTGCTGCTGCAGGAATCCTGGAGCTAACCATGTTGTAGCCATGGTTTACTTCTTAGTTCTTCCTGTTGAATCACAGTGGGGTCAGCAGTACCACAACACTGTAATGTCAGGAAACCATCTGATTCAATATTGTAATCAACACTTTAAGTCACAGGACCTTTACCTTGTGTGTGTCTCTGTGTGGACAGACATGATGTGATCTAATTCTTCCTGATTCCTACACAGAGTGGACCAGGAGAGCTCAGAGGTTCCCAGTGGCCAGTCTGCCCAGCAGCATCAAACACACCTGGACTCCATTTTTATGGTCTGTACATATACAACAACTACTTTTACATCTATTCTGTTCACAATCATCTCCGTGCTGTACTTTTTAGACCACTGGATTGTCAGTCTGTGGACATGGATCTTATGTTTGCTTCCATGATTTCAGTTTGATTTGTCATTCATATAATCTTCTGTTCCAGCTGCTGGAGAAGAACATCGTCACTTTTGTAAAGAACGAGCTGAAGAATATCCAGAAGCTTCTGAGTCCAGATTACCCAGAATGCTTAGAGAGTCAGAGGAAGGATGAGGATGAAGAGCAGAGGAGCAGCAGAGAGGCATTTCTGAAGATCACACTGCACTTCCTGAGGAGAATGAAGCAGGACGAGCTGGCTGACTGTCTGCAGCGCAGTAAGAGGATTTCTCTAAAGAATTAACTTGCTGGACTAATGGGACGTTTACTCATGTCTCCAGAGATGGACCAAAATATGTTCCCGTTTCTTTATAAATCACTTACTGATCTTCTTTGTTCTGTATTCATTCAGGAAGTCCAGCTGGAGTTTGTCGACGTAAACTCAAATCTAAGATGCAAAAGAAGTTCCAGTGTGTGTTTGAGGGGATAGCTAAAGCAGGAAACCCAACCCTTCTGAATCAGATGTTCACAGATATCTACATCACAAAGGGAGGGACTGCAGAGGTCAATGATGAACATGAGGTCAGACAGATTGAAACAGCATCCAGGAAACCAAACAGACCAGAAACAACAATCAGACATGAAGACATCTTTAAAACCCCACCTGGAAGAGATGAACCAATCAGAACAGTGATGACAAAGGGAGTGGCTGGCATCGGGAAAACTGTCTTAACACAGAAGTTCACTCTGGACTGGGCTGAAGACAAAGCCAACCAGGACATCCAGTTCACATTTCCATTCACCTTCAGAGAGCTGAATGTGCTTAAAGAGAAAAAGTACAGCTTGGTGGAACTTGTTCATTACTTCTTTAGTGAAACCAAAGAAGCAGGAATCTGCAGGTTTGAAGAGTTCCAGGTTGTGTTCATCTTTGACGGTCTGGATGAGTGTCGACTTCCTCTGGACTTCCTCAACACTGAGATCCTGACTGATGTGACAGAGTCCACCTCTGTGGGTGTGCTGCTGACAAACCTCATCAGGGGGAATCTGCTTCCCTCTGCTCGCCTATGGATAACCACACGACCTGCAGCAGCCAATCAGATCCCTCCTGGGTGTGTTGACATGGTGACAGAGGTCAGAGGGTTCACTGACCCACAGAAGGAGGAGTACTTCAGGAAGAGATTCAGAAATGAGGATCAGGCCAACAGACTCATCTCTCACATCAAGACATCACGAAGCATCCACATCATGTGCCACATCCCAGTCTTCTGCTGGATCACTGCTACAGTTCTGGAGGACGTGTTGAAGACAAGAGAGAGAGGAGGGCTGCCCAAGACCCTGACTGAGATGTACATCCACTTCCTGGTGGTTCAGTCAAAAGTGAAGAAAGTCAAATATGATGGAGGAGCTGAGACAGATCCACACTGGAGTCCAGACACCAAGAAGATTATGGAGTCTCTGGGAAAACTGGCTTTTGAGCAGCTGCAGAAAGGCAACCTGATCTTCTATGAATCAGACCTGACAGAGTGTGGCATCGATATCACAGCAGCCTCAGTGTACTCAGGAGTGTTCACACAGATCTTTAAAGAGGAGAGAGGACTGTACCAAGACAAGGTGTTCTGCTTCATCCATCTGAGTGTTCAGGAGTTCCTGGCTGCTCTTCATGTCCATCTGACATTCATCAACTCTGGAGTCAACCTGCTGGAAGAAGAACAAACAACATCAACAGGTTTCTACCAGAGTGCTGTGGACGAGGCCTTACAGAGTCCAAATGGACACCTGGACTTGTTCCTCCGCTTCCTCCTGGGTCTTTCACTGCAAACCAATCAGAATCTCCTACAAGGCCTGCTGACTGAGACAGGGAGTAGCTCACAGACCAATCAGATTCTCCTAAAAGAACTGTTGATAAAGAGAGGAACAATCTTTCAGACCATCTTACAGACCAATCAGAAAACAGTTAAGTACATCTGGAAGAAGATCAGTGAGAATCTGTCTGCAGAGAGAAGCATCAATCTGTTCCACTGTCTGAATGAACTGAATGATCGTTCTCTAGTGAAGGAGATACAACGGTCCCTGAGTTCAGGAAGTCTCTCCACAGATAATCTATCTCCTGCTCAGTGGTCAGCTCTGGTCTTCATCTTACTGTCATCAGAAGAAGATCTGGGCGTGTTTGACATGAAGAAATACGGTGCTTCAGATGAGGCTCTTCTGAGGCTGCTACCAGTGGTCAAAGCCTCCAACAAAGCTCTGTAAGTGTGATTTATTCATCAATAAATACTCTGCTATCTTTCAACAGGAGAGAAATGTAAATAACTTGTTTCATTCCTGTTGTCTCTCCAGACTGAGTGGCTGTAATCTGTCAAAGAGAACATATGAAGCTCTGTCCTCAGTTCTCAGCTCCCAGTCCTCTAGTCTGAGAGAGCTGGACCTGAGTAACAACAACCTGCAGGATTCAGGAGTGGAGCTGATCTCTGTTGGACTGAAGACTCCACACTGCACACTGGAGACTCTCAGGTCAGGATTCATTAACCCATTCAACTGATGACCATTTAAACTCTAATTAACTTTAGGTGATGAACAGCTGTGCAACGTGTAGAATTACTTGACATGAGGATTTTTAATCATTTGCTTTTGTTGTTGAATAATTAAATACCAAAGATGATTTTAAATATTTATTATAAATCTGGACCAAAATGTACCTGGACAACAAACAAACATAAAACAAACTCATGGCTCCACGTGTTGACAGACTGTTCCTGTGTGTTGTTCTGTGTGTGTGCAGTCTGTCAGGCTGTCTGATCTCAGAGGAAGGCTGTTCCTCTCTGGCCTCAGCTCTGAGCTCCAACCCCTCCCATCTGAGGGAGCTGGACCTGAGCTACAATCATCCAGGAGACTCGGGAGTGAAGCTACTGTCAGCGGGACTGGAGGATCCTCTCTGGAGACTGGACACTCTCAGGTACAAACACTGATGAACAAAAAGGAGATATTTGTGAAGGACGTTTTAAAGGAAAACATCTCCAGGAACTAAAATAACTCACTTTTGTTAATAATTGATCAGGAACTGTCTGTGGGTTGAAGAAATATCCTTTTTCCCCCCTCTTTCCCAGGATCAAATCAGTTTCAACTCGACACAGAAAGTTCCAGGACAGGTTTAGCCTAGCTTAGCATAAAGCAATGTGCTTCCTAGGCTGTAACAAGAGTGTGTGGATGAAGCATTAATCTACTCTTTCTTGAGACTAGTTAGCTAGGTTTTTAAAATGTCAGTTGCCGATGCTGCATGGCTCATGTGATCGATCAAAGGTGTACACTGAAGTCTGGACCAATTATTGTACAAAGTTTCTCTTGTGCTGGGAGAGTACCGACTCTAAGTTTAAAAAGTCCCTCAAATGCTCTTCCCTAGTTCCTGCGTTGCCAAAACAATAAAAGATTGGGTTCTTAGAACTATGAAAAAGTTCCTCCGGTCCGATAACGTCTCAAATGTCTCTGTCTCTCTCTCTTCAGAGGTTGAAGTTCCCAGACTCCCTTTAAAGTCAAGCTGTTTCTCAAGTTGTTAAAGCAGGGCAACGTCATAAACTTTGTAAAACGTCTAATTCATGAATTCATAATTGTCAAAACATAATAGGCAGACGCTGTTATTTCTACTCTATAACATATCTCATTCATTTCCCTCTGTAGGGCTTTTATTTTCATGCAGTTTTGGTTGAATAACACAGCGTTCATATAGCAGCCTGTAGATCAGTTTATCAGGAACTAGAGACAGACATCTCCGAGCTGTAGTTTCATTAATATTCTCATGACTTGGTCATTATGATATATACACATTATGATATACTGGTCAAAAGTTTTAGAACACCCCAATTTTTTTTTTTTTTATTGAAATTTTAGCAGTTCAAGTCCAATGAATAGCTTGAAATGGTACAAAGGTAAGTGGTGAACTGCCTGAGGTTAAAAAAAAGTAAGGTTATCCAAGACTGTACATTTCAGTATTTTACAAAAAGGGCTTTTTCAGGGAACAAGAAATGGGTAAACAACATAAAGCAGTTCTGCAGCAATGGAGGTTGATCAAGCTTTGAAAGTTGGTGCTACCAATTCCCACAGGTGTTCCAACTTGTCTGGATTACTTACAACCCCCTCTGTTGGTATAAAAGTATTGTTGGTGTACACTGTGGTACCGTACCCTCGTGAGCATTATTTGAACAGTATTGTACTGTAGAAAGTAGTGTGTTGCTATAAAAATGGCAGGAAAAAGGCAATTAACAATGGAAGAGAGACAGACCAAGAATGTTGGTCTTTCCTACAGAGAAATTGCGAAGAAAGTCAAGGTGTCAGTGAGTACAGTATTCTTCACCATCAAAAGGCACTTAGAAACTGGGGGAAACTCTGACAGGAAGAGGTCTGGCAGACCCAATGCCACAACAGAATCAGAAGACAAGTTTCTGAGAGTCAACAGCTTGCGTGATAGGCGGCTCACAGGACAACAGCTTCAAGCACAGCTTAATAGTGGTCGTAATAAGCAAGTCTCAGTTTCAACTGTAAAGAGAAGAGTTCGAGCTGCAGGTTTGATAGGTCGAGTTGCAGCAAGAAAGCCATTGCTACGACGTCAGAATAAGAAAAAGAGGCTTGCCTGGGCCAAGAAACATCGTCAATGGACTACTGAAGACTGGAAGAAGGTGTTATGGACTGATGAATCAAAATTTGAAATCTTTGGTTCATCACGCAGGATTTTTGTACGCCGTTGAGTAGGTGAAAGGATGGTTCCTCAGTGTGTGACATCAACTGTCAAACATGGAGGAGGAAACGTGAAGGTCTGGGGCTGTTTTGCTGGATCCAGGGTTGGTGATTTTTACAGAGTGAAAGGCACCCTGAACCAAAACTGCTACCACAGCATTTTGCAGTGCCATGCAATACCCTCAGTTTTCAATAAAAGTACATACGCTGATGGGCTTTGGCACAGACAGCATCAGTGTGCGGTTCAAAACATAGCTTGCTATCAATTATTGTGCCATAGTACTTATTATTATATTATATTATTATATATAAGGTGCTTATATTCTTGTACTGTCTCAGCAGGTTGGCCATCAATGATAGTGGGGGGAAGAGGGGGGCACTGTTTCCTAAAATCAATAATCAATTCTTTAATCTTAGAGACATTTATATTTAAAAAATAACGCTTACACCAATCGTTAAAGTCCTTTACTATTGGTCCGTGTTCAATCACACTTTCATTAAGTAGAGACACAATGACAGAGTCATCTGCAAATTTAAAAACCTGTCTTCCATCATATTGTGAACGGCATTCATTTGTGTATAAGACAAAAAGGAGAGGGGAGAGGACACATCCTTGGGGGGAGCCAGTAGAAGATAAAAGATTGCCTGATAAAACACTGTTAAGTTTAACTCTTTGGGATCTGGAGGATAAAAAGTCAACTAGCCAGGCTGTTAGCCCTGGGTTAATGTTGTGTGTATTTGAAAGTCTTTCTGCTAAAATGTGGGGTTGGATACAATTAAAAGCTGATGAAAAATCAATAAATAGTAGTCGTACAAATTGCTTTGCCCCTTCCAGATGGTTCAAAACTGTGTTGAGCAGACTACCCGTAGCATCCTCGACCCCCCTTCCTGCCCTGTAGGCAAATTGTAAGGGTTCAAGTTGTGGCTGTGTTATTGCTAAAATCTCCTGTTTGATCATTTTTTCAAAAGTTTTCATAATGAGAGAAGTGAGGGCCACTGGTCTAAAATCATTCAGCGATTTAGGTCCTTTGGTCTTAGGCACAGGCACAATCACTAACTCTTTCCAGAGAAGAGGGACCCGGTGTAATTGAAGTGACTTATTGAATATGAAGGCAAGTACGTCAGACAGTGGCTCTGCACAGCTTTTTAGTAGGCGTCCACCAATATTGTCTGGACCAGGGCTCTTCCTTTCCTTGACCCCCCTAAGAATTCTGTGAACTCTGTCTTTATCAATAATGATAGCCACATCTTGTTGTGCCCATGATTCCCTGTACGTGGACAATTCCTTGGTGAAATCGTAAATATTAAAACGATTACCGGTATAAAAAATATTCAGCTCAGAATCTGTCTTGACAGCAAAGGAGAGATTTTTTTTATGATTAGATTGTAAGCCAATCATTGACTTCACACCGACCCATGCAGGGCGTGACTTGCCACTACTCAATAGGGATTCAACTTTGTCCTTATATTTAAGTTTAGCTAATTTGAGCTCCCTCTTTACTTGCTTCTGCAGGTCATTATAGACTATGGCATTCCCCTGCTTAAAACTAATATTTCTCTGGTTAATGATACTTTTAATGGCTTTGGTCACCATGGTTTATTATTCTGAAAAATAGAAATAGCCATATTGGGAATTATTTCATTTTCACAGAAACGTATATAAGCAGAAACCAGACCGGAACCAAACGTCGCTCAGGTTTTGTTCTCCACAGGACAGTATTATAGACCAGAACCAAATAAACAATGTTTTGGTCGGACCGACCAAGGGGGGCTCTACTAAATGACCTGTAGGCTTTTTTAACTGTACCATAACAGAGGTCTAAACATTTCATATGTCTTATAGGACATGTGAAATATTGGGAAAAGTTACTTAGCGACTTTCCAAGCCTACAGTGGTTAAAGTCGCCCATTATAAAGTTTGGCGCGTCAGGGGCAATACTTTGCAGCCTTTGCACTTGATGCGATATCAGTGTTCGCTCTCGGATGAATGTATACAAGTGTGACAAATATTTGTGGAAACTCTCTCGGTAAATAATAAGGACGGAGAGAGACTGACATGAGTTCGATGTCAGGGGCGCACACAGTTTCTCTATCCGTAACTGTATTGCACCAGCTCTTATTGACATACAAGCAGAGACCACCACCGAGTGATTTTCCTGTTGTTGCCGGGTCCCTATCAAGTCGCAACGGTACTCCAAAACCATCGATTTCTAAGTCGGGTTGTAGATCCTGCTCCTTGAGCCACGTCTCAGTCAGTGCAATAAGGCAGGCATTCCTGTAGTCCGATACAAATCTGGCATTTGCTTGGAGTTCATCCACCTTGCTCCGGAGGGATTGTACATTGGCGAGGATTATTGAGGGGAGAGGGATCCTCCGGAGGCCCTGTCTTTTGAGCCTCTGGCGAACCCCGCCGCAGCTGCCTCTTTTCCTCGCCTTTGTTGGCCTCGTCCCCTGGTCTCCCTTGGAAGGACCAAGGGAGACGCGGCAAGAGAGGAGGAGTACGTGTCAGGCTCAGAGCGTACCTGGCATCATCCTCCACCAGCGATCCGGGAAATTCTGGGGAGTTCATCGGCTGCAATCTGCGGCGTTCTCCGGTCCACAGTTACCGGTGGCTCCGGCCAACTGTACCGGACTCCGAGTGCCCGTCTGCCTGCTGCTGGAACAGGAAGCGCTCCAAGCGAGGATCTCCGCCCGCTCAGTCATGCTTCCCAACAGACTGAAAGGCGCCCGATTCGCATGGCGCTGATCAACACTAGGTCACTCACAAATAAGACTTTTACAGTTGAAACCAGATATTTACATACACAAAAACATTTATTTCTTTACTGTCATACATTAAATCAGAGTAAACTTTTTCTGTTTTAGATCAATACATATTAACATATTTTTTTGCATTTGTTAAATGTCAGAATAGAGCGAGGGAGAATTTTTATGTATTTTTTTTATCACTTTCATCAAAGTCAGAAGTATACATACACTTCCTTAGTATTTGGTAGAATTGCCCCTGAAACTGTTTCACTTGGGCCAAACGTTTTGGGTATCCTTCCACAAGCTTTCTATAATAGTTTGCTGAAAATTTTCTTTTCTCATCATGCAATCTATTTTGTGAAGTGCACCAGTCCCTTCTGCAGCAAAGCAGCCCCACAACATTACACTACCACCCCCATACTTCACAGTTGGGATGGTGTTCTGAGGCTTCAAAGCTTCGCCCTTTTTCCTCCAAATACACCGTTTATCATTATGGCCGAACAGTTACATTTTTGTTTCGACAGACCACATGTGCAGTTGCAAACTGTAGTCTGACTTTTTTATGGTGGTTTTGAAGTAATGGCTTTCTTCTCCCAGAGTAACCTTTTAGCTCATGGTGGTACAGGATTCGTTTACTGTGGATAATGACACTGTCTTACCAGTTTTAGCTAGCATCTTCACAAGGTCTTTTGCTGTTGTCCTGGGATTGATTTGCACATTTCGCACCAAAAAACGTTCCTCTCTGGGACTCAGAATCCTTCACCTTCCTGAGTGGTATGGATGGTTGTACATTCCCATGTTTTTTATACTTGGTCCACATTTCTTTTCCTGATGTCTTGGTTGATTTCTCTTGATTTTCCCATGATGTCAAAGAAATAGGCTCTGTGTTTGAGGTGTGCCTTTATATGCATCCACAGTTCTGTCAAGAGGAGTGGGCCAAAATTCCAGCAAACTATGAAAGCTTGTGGAAGGATACCCAAAACGTTTGGCCCAAGTGAAACAGTTTCGGAGAAATTCTACCTAATACTAAGGAAGTGTATGTATAC
Source organism: Perca fluviatilis (assembly GCF_010015445.1). Taxonomy (NCBI): domain Eukaryota; kingdom Metazoa; phylum Chordata; class Actinopteri; order Perciformes; family Percidae; genus Perca; species Perca fluviatilis. Next base: position 3,150,600 of record NC_053127.1, read on the forward strand.
TTCTGACTTTGATGAAAGTGATAAAAAAAATACATAAAAATTCTCCCTCGCTCGATACTGACATTTAACAAATGCAAAAACAGAAAAGGTTTACTCTGATTTAATGTATGACAGTAAAGAAATAAATGTTTTTGTGGGTTGTTTTTAAGTGTATGTAAATATCTGGTTTCAACTGTATATTGAATGACTTTTTTTACGACCAATGCGCTGGACTTTCTGTTGTTGACGGAAACCTGGCGGAAACCAGGTGATGACAGCGCCTTCTCGGAGCTCCTCCCCACCCAGCTGTTCTTTCCTCAGCTCGCCCAGAGTGTCAGGTCGAGGCGGAGAGGAGTACAGATGCAGATTATTACCTGCATTCTGTTATAATAGCTTCGAGCTTCAGCTGTTTGTGGCTGACCTGGATTCTCCTGTGTTGTGTGCAGTTGTTTATCGCCCACCAAAACTCAACAAGGATTTTATATGTGAGTTTTCTGAGTTTTTAGCTGATGTTTTTCCTAAATATGACAAGCTTCTGGTTTGTGGGGATTTCAATATACATGTGTGTTGTCCTTCAAATCCACTTGCTCATGATTTTAAAACACTTTTGAACTCTTTTGGCCTTAATCAATGTGTGGAAGGGCCGACATCATCTTGGCCACAGTCTAGCAGCATACCAGAAGGCTGTGAAGGTGGCGAAGATGCAGCATCTCTCCTCTGTCATAGCCGGCAGTTGCCATGAACCCAGAGTGTTATTTAATGTGATAAACTCTGTTGTGAATCCACGCACCTCTGGTCTGACAGATATTTCAATCATTACATGTGAGACATTTCTTTGTTATTTTATTGACAAAATAGCATACGTCAGGAAAAACGCCAGTCCTAATTTTAAATTGTTTGTACCTGCTTCTCCTGCACACTCAGCTGTGTTTGAGAAATTTAAGTCAGTTTTTCTGACGTTACCTAGTGAGGTGGTATAACACATGAAACCTACCAACTGTCCCTTAGAGATTGTTCACCAGAATGGTGAAGGAGGTTTTTAATAGCACCATTGGGTCGAGTCTTCTTACTTTTTTTAATTCTTGTCTTAGTTTAGGTTCTGTCCCAGCTGCCTTTAAACATGCTGTGGTCAGGCCCCTACTTAAGAAGCCTAATCTTGACCCCACAGTGTTGTCCAATTTTAGACCAGTCTCTCATCTGCCTTTTCTGTCAAAGGTTTTGGAAAAAGTTGGTTTTATACAGTTACAAGCCTTTTTACAGCACAACTCTGTGTTTGAAAAATTTCAATCTGGTTTTAGATCACGTCACAGTACTGAGTCTGCACTGTTGAGAGTACATAATGATATTGCCTTGTCAGTAGATGCCGGGAATCCTACTGTTTTAGTGCTTTTAGACCTCACAGCAGCTTTTGACACAGTGGACCATGCACTCCTCTCTCACCTTGAACATTGTGTAGGCATCAGAGGCTCGGCACTTAAATGGTTTAGCTCCTATTTGGAAAATAGGAGCTTTTCTGTCATGATTGGTGACCTCTCCTCATCAGCTGCTCCACTCTCTTGTGGGGTACCCCAGGGTTCCATTCTTGGCCCCATTCTGTTTTCTTTATACATGTTGCCTTTAGGGGCTATTATAGGAAAGCACAACCTGTCATTTCATTGTTACACAGATGATTTGCAAATCTATTTGCCTATGAAAGCTAATAACAGTGTTGCACTGAATTCCCTGTTTAGTTTTATCGCCGATATTAAGTTGTGGCTTTCAGAAAACTTTCTTAATTTGAATGAAGATAAAACGGAGTGTATTATTTTCAGTACTTCAGGCACGCAAGTTGGTCTAGCTTTGAATCTGGGAGCTCTGGCATCCTACACTAGGTCATCTGTCAAAAACTTGGGGGTTATTTTTGATTGAAATTTGACAAGCAGATCAGTAATGTTGTTAAAATTAGCTTTTTCCAGCTTCGTCTCTTGGCTAAAGTTAAGCCTTTCCTGAACAGGCATGATCTAGAAAAGGCGATCCATGCTCTTATCATTTCAAGATTGGATTACTGTAATGCTCTTTATGTTGGTCTGAATCAGACCTCCATCTCACATTTCAACTTGTGCAAAATGCTGCTGCGCACTTTTTTAACAAATACATCTAGACGTGCACATATTACTACAGTTCTTTACACTCTACATTGGCTCCCTGTGCGTTTTAGAATAGATTTTAAGATTTTATTTATTGTTTTTAAGGCCCTTAATGGCCTGGCCCCGGAGTACCTATTCGAGATTTTCACCCTGCGTGAGCACAGCCGGTCTTTGCGGTCTTCTAACCAACTGGTTTTAGAAGTGTCAAGGTATAAATGGTGGGGCGGTGATCAGGCTTTTGCAGTTGCTGCCCCGAGACTCTGGAACAAGTTACCCCCTGATATTCACACTATCACAGATGTAGCTCTTTTTAGGTCCAAACTCAAAACGTATCTGTTTCGTCTGGCCTTTAATACGTAGCAGTGGTGTGACAATTTCATTCTTTTGTTTCTGTGTAACCTTTTCTGATTTTACTGTTTTCTATGTTCATTCTTTCTATTGTATGACATGTGTTTCTGATGTTAAGCACTTTGGATACCTGCTGGTTTTTGTAAAGTGCTATATAAATAAATTTTGATTGATTGATTGATTGATTGATGCCTGATGATCTCCATGGGGAAGTTTCCAGCTGGGTCCACGATTCCCCCTCCACCTGCATCCCGGAGCAGTAGTAGGAACTCCCGGTTGTAACGGAGGTGGTAGTCCAAACAGAGCACCCGCGTAAAGTGACCAAAAACCGTCAAAATGAGCCGAAAACCAGTCAGTCTGAGGAGAGTCATTGTTTCCAAAATCACGTATGAGCCGAGTTAAAAATAACAATGAACTATGTTAGTAGTCACACACAATCATTAGAAAACAAACAAACATAAGGCGCACAACTGCTGCTGCATGTCGCCATAGAACAGCGCCACCAAGCTATGCCAGAACTACCTTAGCAAAAAAGTATATCTATAACTATTCTTTCATTTCAGAGTACAATAAGACATTGAACTGCATGAATTTCAATACAAACCTGGAAAAATTGGGGTGTTCTAAAACTTTTGACCGGTAGTGTATATATGAGGAATATGTGACAGATATGATAAGGTACAATAGGAACACACTCTCATACACATCAAATAGACCATTATAAGAACAGCTGATTTCTGGAGCAGTAAGCAGCTTTAGACGAGGACGGTTGTTGTGTGTACTATAAAATAAAATCCTGACTTAGACCTCCTCTATCTGGAAAGTGTCCTGAGATAACTTCTGTTATGATTGGACACTTTAAAGAAAATTAAACTGAATTAAATATTTTAATTGATCGACAGGCCAAATATGAATATAGAATGAGTAAATTCCAACCGTACATTTGATCATTGTTTCAGGGTGGAGCCTGCTGGAGTCAGATGGTTGACACCAGGTCTGAGGAAGTGTAAGTGTGTTTTTAATTTCATTCATTAAAAAAATGTGACATCACTCATTCAACCTCTGATGTCATCATCAAAGTGCTGATTGGTTAATAACTGCAGCTGTGTTGTGTCTCCTTCTCTCCGTCAGATTCTTGTGAACTCACACTGGACACAAACACAGTGCACACACTCCTCAAACTGTCTGACAACAACAGGAAGGTGACATTAGTGGAGGAGGATCAGCCATATCCTGATCATCCAGAGAGGTTTGACTTCTGGCCTCAGCTGCTGTGTAGAGATGGTCTGACTGGTCGCTGTTACTGGGAGGTCGAGATGAGAGGAGATGTTGTTATATCAGTGAGTTACAGAGGAATCAGCAGGAGAGGAGACAGTGATGACTGTTGGTTTGGATATAATGATCAGTCCTGGAGTCTGTTCTGCTCTGATGATGGTTACTCTGTCTATCACAATAACAGCAGCACAGCCATCTCCTCGTCCTCTGTCTCTGGTAGAGTAGCAGTGTATGTGGACTGTCCTGCTGGCTCTCTGTCCTTCTACAGAGTCTCCTCTGACTCACTGATCCACCTCCACACCTTCAACACCACATTCACTCAGCCTCTTCATGCTGGGTTTGGGTTCTGGTCTCCTGGTTCTTATGGTTCCTCAGTGTCTCTGTGTCCTTCGTAGGAGGAGACAACTTCCAGTCCTGTGGTTTAAATGTTGGTGGAGAACCAGGGTTCACATTTGTCTCACTGATTGTGTCTTCTTCAAAGAATAAAGATGTTTCCTTCACAATTAAGTGGTATTTTCTTTTTCATTTGAACATGTTTAATGCTGCGTAGAATAGGGGGCGAGGGCAGCAATTCAAACATTAATTGGTGTTTTTTGCCCCCAACGGTGCCTTCCAGGCAGCGCTACCGTTTGGGGGCACTAATTATGGTCAGGGTTAGGTAGGGGACCACTGGTGTGAATAAAACACTTTAAAAGAACTCCTTAAAAGACCGGGTTTGGTCATATAAAAAAAGGGTGCTGTTTAAAAGACGGACAGATATTAAAGGAAGGTTAAAAGAACCACTGGGCAGGGCGGACAGCGGGAAATTTAAAACTTTAAAACTTTATGGAAGCCCCCTATCTCTTAGTGTACCAAAATTCCTTGGGTTGAGGCATGCAAAATCATCATAAAGAGCTCCATTTGCAGAATAGCGAGTCTGAATGCTCTGAGTCACTGTGTCCAAAATAACATTGTGACCCTTGATCCTGTACTGATCCTCTGTATTCAATGAATATTCTTCCTCTGCTACTTCACCTGGCATGGATTTCTTCTTTCTGATTTTTTTTTTTCAGGTAGACCCCCCTGAACCACCTCTTTAGATCCATTCTCCTCCAGTTCCTTGTTAGCCCATTCAACAAAGACATTTGCAGCTTTTGTGACACCACCCATGTCCCTGTTGCAGGATTTTAGGCTGTCTTGGCTAGTGACCCATGACTAGTCGATGAGCAGTGATTAGGTCCATGCCGCTGGTCTGGAGGTATCTGGAAAGTGGTGAGGTAATCTCAAAAGATTCTCAAGAATATCTGCGCTGTCAGCACCGTCTCATGCTTCAGTAGGGACTCCATGTACCCCTTAGCTCTTGCTCTGACATGTGCTTTGATTGCTTTGATCTTCCACTATCCTTTTCAGTGTTATGATTAAATCAACATACAAAGCATTGTCTGGGTTACCAAAACAGCCAAATATCTTGCTTAGGGCCTGGTCCTTGGCCCACCATCTTGTCTCCCCGATAAGAGACAGCCGTCTGTGTCGCTTGTCATCACTCACTTCCCCCCACATTTTCATACGCTTGTATGAGTCCTTGATAAATACAGCAACATTGTTCACAATGGAGAAAAGGGATGCACTTTCTATCACAGCACTTGTTGTGTCTCCCAGAACAAGATTAAGCACATGTGCATAGCACCAGATGTGCACTTGGTTAGGTGACTCTGATGACAGTAAAGCAGAGAACCCCTTGTACTGGCCTTGCATGTTTGCAGCTCCATCCATTGAGTTGCCAACACAGTTCCTAAGCTCAATATCCACCTTTGCCAGAGTTTTCTTAAGTAGCTCCACAAAATACTCACCAGTTGATGACTCACATTCAACCACACCTATGATCTTCTCATGGACCACATCACTAACATATCTGAGGATAACAGGACATTGGTCTGTGGAGGTAACATCTTGTGTGGTGTCAATCTGCAGAGAAATCATTCCTGCTTGCCTTACTTCCCTTGAAATGTTTTCTTTTATTAAGTGGCTGATTACATCAATCACTTTGTTGACAGATGTTTTAGAGAGCAGTGTAACGAAAGATCCTCTGCCTTTAACACTGGTCTTATGTAGGCTTTTTTTGTATTTAGTCTTTGTGTTTCCCTTGTCTGGTGTCAGGTTATTGTTGTTTTTGTTTCGGTCTTATGTGTCTGCGTGTCCTGGAGTCTGGTGGAGATATGCTGGCTCTATACACGCTAAAAGTCCTGATTATTTACATGGAGTCTGGTGGAGATATGCTGGCTCTATACACGCTAAAAGTCCTGATTATTTACATGGAGTCTGGTGGAGATATGCTGGCTCTATACACGCTAAAAGTCCTGATTATTTACATGGAGTCTGGTGGAGATATGCTGGCTCTATACACGCTAAAAGTCCTGATTATTTACATGGAGTCTGGTGGAGATATGCTGGCTCTATTGATTAGTTTGTGTTGATGTCAGAGTTTAAATGGAATGACACGAAGTTTTAAAAACTTTATTGATAAGGCAAAACAAAACATGATCTGTTGAAATGAACTTAGAGTTTTTACTGTAAATGTTTCTCTATTGCACAATAAGAAGTGTTAGCATCGATGCTAAGCTGCAGATCAGATCTGTCTGTACGTGTACCAGTTCACAGCTTTAAGGAGAAATGGCCTCTAACCATAAAATCTGAGTCCATAAATCAAGTTTTCTTCATCAAACGTGTGCAGACGCTCCCCTCTGTCGCCTCGATCGCGTCTCACTCACCAGCGTATAAAAGTAAAAACACTCAAAGCATTCATTAGATTACTTTTTAACTTCAAAATAAGAGAAATCACAAGTTAGAGACATAGTAGGGGTGTGCATTTACGCGTTCATCACTATATGGTATTATACCGATGCTTTGGACAGTGGGACCGTGTTCACTCTTGTCATAAAACGATAATACATTTAAAGTGGGAATTTCAAAATAAAGGCGCATCTTTTAAATAACAAAAAATAAGATTTGTATCGGTTTGTTTTCACTTTGCATTGATAATATTGGTGTTGAGGATTGAAACGATAACATTGTTCTCCCCTGTTAAAGAGTAGCTTTAAAACAGCCTGGTCTGGCCTGGTTTGGCCTGGTTTGGCCTGGTATGGCCTTGGTTGAGCCAGTTGTTGATGATTATTTGATTAAATCCTGCGTTATTTGGTGATTGATCAAGCTAATCAAGCTATTTATAGGGCCAAAATGCAGTGTCTGTCTTTCTGTCTCTCTCTGTATGTCTGCCTGCCTGCCTGCCTGCCTGCCTGTCTGCCTGTCTGCCTGTCTGTCTGTCTGTCTCTCTCTCTCTCTCTCTCTCTCTCTCTGTCTTTCTGGTTGTCTGTCTCTCTCTCTCTCTGCCTGTCTGTATGTCTCTCTGTCTTTCTTTCTACCTGCCTGTTAAGTGGTTTGGCCTGGTTTGGCCTTGTTTGTCCTGGTTTGGCCTGGATGAGCCAGTTGCTGAGGATTATTTTGTCCCTGAACACACCGCTCGGCTCCGTAGTGACAGAAATAGAAAGCAGATTTCCTGTCCTGTTTTTTAAGTAGTTTTATGAAAGTAAAGCTGCAGTTTGTCTGAGTTTTGAGAGAGTTTCTGCAGCCTTAAGTTCACATGTAGCTCCTCCAGCCGGCAGGATGATCGTCTTTAAGAAATCTAACAGTGTGTGAAGGTGATGCTGTCTGTGAATCGGGCTGCTGAGCCTTTAAACAGCATTAAGAGGATCAGCAGAACTCCCAGCATGCTCGGCTTTCAGACACGCAACCGGCCTCCAACTGTATTCACACGATATACGGTACAGAGTTCACCTTCCGATGAAGGACGCTCAAGGCGTGCTGCGTTCGTGGAAACTGGATATTTCAACGTGTCTATTAATATACCAGTCCTTCCAGAAAAGAGAGGAGTTTTTTTGTGATAGTTGAGGGCAAAAATCCTTGATTATGAGTCACGTTTTCTTAAAATATGCGATGGAATATGAGGGATATTTATGCAATTTTATTCGATGAAATTGCAAAAACTGCAGTTTGATGAAAGAGAGAACCAGCACGCTGCTTTTCGATGAAGTTCACGTCGTGTAATGACGTCACTTCCTAACGTTCCCATGGCAACAGGGGCTAAATGGCTGCTCTTGTGTGAAGTAAACGCAACATTTTTCAACTTTCTGCTAAGATATATTACAGGACTTTTTTGGCAACGAAAATGCAGTGGTTATGACATCGTGCAAGCTTTGGCTGATGATGCGTTGAATTCAGTCCTTCCAGAAAGATGTGATTATGCGATCGCATAATTCATCGCATAATCAGCCAAAGTCTGCATATTTATGCGGGGGGGTGGGGGCATTTTTTCAAATTCGCCGCACTTTCACTGCATAAATTGCCGATTTCCGCGCAAAATATGCGTGCAGGCTTGCATGATTTAATAATTCAATTCAATTTTATTCATAGTATCAAATCATAACATAGGTTATCTCGAGGCACTTTACAGATAGAGTAGGTCTAGACCACACTCTATAATTTACAAAGCCCCAACAATTACAATAAGTCCCTCAAGAGCCCTGCATCCCATAATAATAATAATAATAATAAAAAAGTCCCATAATATATTTTAGCAGAAAGTTGAAAAATTTTGTGTTTACGTCACACAAGAGCAGCCATTTCCTCCTGTTGCCATGGGAACGTTATGAAGTGACGTGAACATCATCGAAAAGCAGGTTGTTGTTTGGGGGGGGGGGGAATCACTGTTTTTCTCTTTGTCATCAAACTGTAGTTTTTGCAAGTTCCTGCAATTTCATCGCATTAAACTGCATAAATATCATATAGAGCATATTCCATCAGCATTTTTTAAGAAAACGTGACTCATAATCAAGGATCTTTGCCGTGCAACAATCACAAAAACTCACAGTGGGCGGTGGTGGCCTAAAGGTTAGAGAAGCGAGCTTGTGACCGTCGGTTCAATCCCCAGACCAGCAGGATAAAATCTGGGTGGGGAAAGTGAAAGAGCAGCGCTTTGTCCCCTCCCTCATTACCACCACTGAGGTGCCCTTGAGCAAGGCCCTTAACCTCCAACCGCTCCAGTGGAGCTGCTGATCAGACTGGGGTGGTACTGGGCAGCTTCCAGTATGAATGTGATCAGATCAGACTGTGGTTGTACTGGGCAGCTTCCAGTATGAATGTGATCAGATCAGACTGTGGTTGTACTGGGCAGCTTCCAGTATGAATGTGATCAGATCAGACTGTGGTGGTACTGGGCAGCTTCCAGTATGAATGTGGTCAGATCAGACTGTGGTGGTACTGGGCAGCTTCCAGTATGAATGTGATCAGATCAGACTGTGGTTGTACTGGGCAGCTTCCAGTATGAATGTGATCAGATCAGACTGTGGTGGTACTGGGCAGCTTCCAGTATGAATGTGTAACTGTGTGAATGTGATCAGGGCGTTCCTGCAAAAGAGAGGCTGCCTCTCAGTGAACCTCCCCTGAATAAATAAAGGTTAAAAAAAAATAAAAGAAAACTCGCATTTTTCTGGAATTGCGATATGCAAATCGCATAATCACATTTTTCTGGAGGGACTGGTATACCAGATCTTGTTGATCGACTACAGGTTTGTAGACAGACCTCTAAACGAGAGGCTCCCTTCATTCTGTGATGAACTGATTTGTTTTAGGATGGATGAAAGTTAGATATCTCCACAGCTCAAAGACATATTTAGCATCACGGAGATTAGTTCTGTTAGCTAGACTCTCTGTCCAATCTGAGTTTTCTGTTGCACGACTAAAATAATAAAAAACTACTTTTGAACGTTACACATGTTTTGGGACATCGATAAAGTGTGCTGGGTGCCAATACGTTAACTTTGTGATGAATATAATGAACATGTTTTTCTGCATAACTTTCACACAAAAGAAGATTTCGTTGAAGGATCAAGAAGTAAACAAAGAACAGCTGGATGCTCGGAGGCTGGACAGCCAATCACAGTCCATCCCAAACGTGGCGAGTCTCTTCTCTTATTTTGAAAGGGGGGATATCGTTTGAGTTTGTTGTACTTTTAGGATGGAGGTGGGGATTGGAGGATCTCTTCACCCGTCCATCTTTGGGTGAGTCTTTTAAAGGTCCAAGGGGACTGGTCTCGTCTTGCAGAACATTTAAAAAAAGCTTTATTTAAATGGCCGATTTCATATCGAAATCTGAGCCCAAACAGCCTTCTTTACACTCTAAAGGAGGCTACGCTACGCCCAGTTGTTTTATTAACTTTCTAAGTTTTTAATATGAAATACGCTCCTAGAAATACATCTGTGAATAACAGAAGTTCTGGCAGCTCTGTTACCTGGACATGTGATTTTAAAAAGGGACATATGTGTGTTTGTAGGCCTGTTATATAGAAGCTGCTCAGTTCGTTAAAGTTATGAAAACGTTGAAAGAAGCTTCAAAAATGTCAAAATAAAGCGATTTTACAGAAAAACTGACAAAAACGTTGAAATACAACGCCCCAAAATGTCAAAACAAGCGTCAAAAAATGTCGAAAACATCAGAAAAAAAACGCCCAAAATGTGAGCGTAGCCATTTAAATAAAAAGGTTTTTTTGGGGATTTTCCGCCTTTAATGGATAAGGACAGCTAGGTGAGAGAGAAGTGAGGGAGAAAGACATGAAGGAAATTGTCCCAGGTCGGACACGAACCCTTGACCTCTACGTCGAGGACTAAACCTTTCAGTATATGTGCGCCTGCTCTACCCGCTGAGCCAACCCGGCCACAAATACAAAGTTTTTTAAAATGTTTTGCAAGAAGAGTCCCTTGGAGCTCTTTTCTCCGTTAGTCTTTTCTCTTCCAAAGACCTTCTTCTTAAGTCTATGCTCTTATTTTGAAGGGGGAATAACTCTGCTGCCGTCCGTCTCACAGCATCCGCCCCTCCACGATGATGACCAACGCACGCGCGTCAGGTCCATCAGGTTCTTCAGCATGTCCATGATGTCCTGGTGGTCTTTGGCTCCCTCGATGAACTCCTCCAGGGTCATCTCACCTGAGGCGGGGACAAAGGTAAGAACGATATATGCGTGATGGAGACTTTTACTCTATTATTTCACCGGGATAATCCATCAAAAATCCCCATCACCAAACTCCACCAGACTCCATGTAAATAATCAGGACTTTTAGTGTGTATAGAGCCAGCATATCTCCACCAGACTCCATGTAAATAATCAGGACTTTTAGTGTGTATAGAGCCAGCATATCTCCACCAGACTCCATGTAAATAATCAGGAATTTTAGTGTGTATAGAGCCAGCATATCTCCACCAGACTCCATGTAAATAATCAGGACTTTTTAGTGTGTATAGAGCCAGCATATCTCCACCAGACTCCATGTAAATAATCAAGAATTTTTAGCGTGTATAGAGCCAGCATATCTCCACCAGACTCCATGTAAATAATCAGGAATTTTTAGTGTGTATAGAGCCAGCATATCTCCACCAGACTCCATGTAAATAATCAGGACTTTTAGTGTGTATAGAGCCGACATATCTCCAC
>NC_053127.1:3172405-3209905 GCF_010015445.1 Perca fluviatilis
AGATATGCTGGCTCCATACACGCTAAAAGTCCTGATTATTTACATGGAGTCTGGTGGAGATATGCTGGCTCCATACACGCTAAAAGTCCTGATTATTTACATGGAGTCTGGTGGAGATATGCTTGGCTCTATACACGCTAAAAGTCCTGATTATTTACATGGAGTCTGGTGGAGATATGCTGGCTCTATACACGCTAAAAAGTCCTGATTATTTACATGGAGTCTGGTGGAGATATGCTGGCTCTATACACGCTAAAAGTCCTGATTATTTACATGGAGTCTGGTGGAGATATGCTGGCTCTATACACACTAAAAGTCCTGATTATTTACATGGAGTCTGGTGGAGATATGCTGGCTCTATACACGCTTAAAAGTCCTGATTATTTACATGGAGTCTGGTGGAGATATGCTGGATCTATACACGCTAAAAGTCCTGATTATTTACATGGAGTCTGGTGGAGATATGCTGGCTCTATACACGCTAAAAGTCCTGATTATTTACATGGAGTCTGGTGGAGATATGCTGGATCTATACACGCTAAAAGTCCTGATTATTTACATGGAGTCTGGTGGAGATATGCTGGCTCTATACACACTAAAAGTCCTGATTATTTACATGGAGTCTGGTGGAGATATGCTGGCTCTATACACACTAAAAGTCCTGATTATTTACATGGAGTCTGGTGGAGATATGCTGGCTCTATACACACTAAAATTCCTGATTATTTACATGGAGTCTGGTGGAGATATGCTGGCTCTATACACACTAAAAGTCCTGATTATTTACATGGAGTCTGGTGGAGATATGCTGGCTCTATACACACTAAAAGTCCTGATTATTTACATGGAGTCTGGTGGAGTTTGGTGATGGGGATTTTTGATGGATTATCCCGGTGAAATAATAGAGTAAAAGTCTCCATCACGACATATCGTGTTCTTACCTTTGTCCCGCCTCAGGTGAGATGACCCTGGAGGAGTTCATCGAGGGAGCCAAAGACCACCAGGACATCATGGACATGCTGAAGAACCTGATGGACCTGACGCCCGTGCTGGTCATCATCGTGGAGGGGCGGATGCTGTGAGACGGACGGCAGCAGAGTTATTCCCCCTTCAAAATAAGAGCATAGACTTAAGAAGAAGGTCTTTGGAAGAGAAAAGACTAACGGAGAAAAGAGCTCCAAGGGACTCTTCTTGCAAAACATTTTAAAAAACTTTGTATTTGTGGCCGGGTTGGCTCAGCGGGTAGAGCAGGCGCACATATACTGAAAGGTTTAGTCCTCGACGTAGAGGTCAAGGGTTCGTGTCCGACCTGGGACAATTTCCTTCATGTCTTCCCCCCCTCTCTCTCACCCCTTCTCTCACCTAGCTGTCCTATCCATTAAAGGCGGAAAATCCCCAAAAAAAACCTTTTTATTTAAATGGCTACGCTCACATTTTGGGCGTTTTTTTTCTGATGTTTTCGACATTTTTTGACGCTTGTTTTGACATTTTGGGGCGTTGTATTTCAACGTTTTTGTCAGTTTTTCTGTAAAATCGCTTTATTTTGACATTTTTGAAGCTTCTTTCAACGTTTTCATAACTTTAACGAACTGAGCAGCTTCTATATAACAGGCCTACAAACACACATATGTCCCTTTTTAAAATCACATGTCCAGGTAACAGAGCTGCCAGAACTTCTGTTATTCACAGATGTATTTCTAGGAGCGTATTTCATATTAAAACTTAGAAAGTTAATAAAACAACTGGTAAGCGTTGGCCTCCTTTAGAGTGTAAAGAAGGCTGTTTGGGCTCAGATTTCGATATGAAATCGGCCATTTAAATAAAGCTTTTTTAAATGTTCTGCAAGGCGAGGACCAGTCCCCTTTGGACCTTTTTTAAAAGACTCACCCAAAGATGGATGGGTGAAGAGATCCTCCAATCCCAAATCCCATCCTAAAAGTACAACAAACTCAAACGATATCCCCCTTTCAAAAATAAGAGCTAAGAGACCGCCACGTTTGGGATGGACTGTGATTGGCTGTCCAGCCTCGAGCATCCAGCTGTTCTTTGTTTTACTTCTTGATCCTTCAACGAAATCTTCTTTTGGTAGAAAGTTATGCAGAAAAACATGTTCATTATATTCATCACAAAGTTAACGTGATTGGCACCCAGCACACTTTATCGATGTCCCAAAACATGTGTAACGTTCAAAAGTAGTTTTTTATTATTTTAGTCGGTGCAACAGAAAACTCAGATTGGACAGAGAGTCTAGCTAACAGAACTAATCTCCGTGATGCTAAATATGTCTTTGAGCTGTGGAGATATCTAACTTTCATCCATCCTAAAACAAATCAGTTCATCACAGAATGAAGGGAGCCTCTCGTTTAGAGGTCTGTCTACAAACCTGTAGTCGATCAACAAGATCTGGTATACCAGTCCCTCCAGAAAAATGTGATTATGCGATTTGCATATCGCAATTCCAGAAAAATGCGCAGTTTTCTTTTATTTTTTTAACCTTTATTTATTCGGGGAGGTTCACTGAGAGGCAGCCTCTCTTTTGCAGGAAGGCGCCCCTGATCACATTCACACAGTTACACATTCATACTGGAAGGTGCCCAGTATCACCACAGTCTGATCTGATCACATTCATACCTGGAAGCTGCCCAGTACCACCCCAGTCTGATCTGACCACATTCATACTGGAAGCTGCCCAGTACCACCACAGTCTGATCTGATCACATTCATACCTGGAAGCTGCCCAGTACCACCACAGTCTGATCTGATCACATTCATACTGGAAGGTGCCCAGTACCACCCCAGTCTGATCTGATCACATTCATACCTGGAAGCTGCCCAGTACCACCACAGTCTGATCTGACCACATTCATACCTGGAAGCTGCCCGGTACCACCACAGTCTGATCTGACCACATTCATACTGGAAGCTGCCCAGTACCACCACAGTCTGATCTGATCACATTCATAATGGAAGCTGCCCAGTACCACCACAGTCTGATCTGATCACATTCATACCTGGAAGCTGCCCAGTACCACCACAGTCTGATCTGATCACATTCATACCTGGAAGCTGCCCAGTACCACCACAGTCTGATCTGATCACATTCAACCCTGGAAGCTGCCCAGTACCACCCCAGTCTGATCTGACCACATTCATACTGGAAGCTGCCCAGTACCACCACAGTCTGATCTGATCACATTCATACTGGAAGCTGCCCAGTACCACCACAGTCTGATCTGATCACATTCGTACCTGGAAGCTGCCCAGTACCACCACAGTCTGACCTGATCACATTCATACGGAAGCTGCCCAAGTACCACCACAGTCTGATCTGACCACATTCATACTGGAAGCTGCCCAGTACCACCACAGTCTGATCTGACCACATTCATACTGGAAGCTGCCCAGACACCACCACAGTCTGATCTGATCACATTCATACCTGGAAGCTGCCCAGTACCACCACAGTCTGATCTGATCACATTCATACTGGAACGTGCCCAGTATCACCACAGTCTGATCTGATCACATTCATACCTGGAAGCTGCCCAGTACCACCCCAGTCTGATCTGACCACATTCATACTGGAAGCTGCCCAGTACCACCACAGTCTGATCTGATCACATTCATACTGGAAGCTGCCCAGTACCACCACAGTCTGATCTGATCACATTCATACCTGGAAGCTGCCCAGTACCACCACAGTCTGACCTGATCACATTCATACCTGGAAGCTGCCCGGTACCACCACAGTCTGATCTGATCACATTCATACTGGAAGCTGCCGAGTACCACCACCAGTCTGATCTGATCACATTCATACCTGGAAGCTGCCCAGTACCACCCCGCCGATCTGACCACATTCATACCTGGAAGCTGCCCAGTACCACCACAGTCTGATCTGATCACATTCATGCTGGAAGCTGCCCGAGTACCACCACAGTCTGATCTGATCACATTCATACTGGAAGCTGCCCGTTACCACCACAGTCTGATCTGATCACATTCATACCTGGAAGCTGCCCAGTACCACCACAGTCTGATCTGATCACATTCATACCTGGAAGCTGCCCAGTACCACCACAGTCTGATCTGACCACATTCATACTCGAAGCTGCCCAGTACCACCCCAGTCTGATCTGATCACATTCATACTGGGAGCTGCCCAGTACCACCACAGTCTGATCTGATCACATTCATACTGCGAAGCTGCCCAGTTACCACCACAGTCTGATCTGATCACATTCATACCTGGAAGCTGCCGAGTACCACCACAGTCTGATCTGATCATATTCATACCTGGAAGCTGCCCAGTACCACCACAGTCTGATCTGACCACATTCATACTGGAAGCTGCCCAAGTACCACCACAGTCTGATCTGACCACATTCATACTGGAAGCTGCCCAATACCACCACAGTCTGATCTGATCACATTCATACCTGGAAGCTGCCCAGTACCACCACAGTCTGATCTGATCACATTCATACTGGAAGCTGCCCAGTACCACCCCAGTCTGATCTGATCACATTCATACCTGGAAGCTGCCCAGTACCACCCCACCCGATATCTGACCACATTCATACTGGAAGCTGCCCAGTACCACCACAGTATGATCTGATCACATTCATACTGGAAGCTGCCCAGTACCACCACAGTCTGATCTGATCACATTCATACCTGGAAGCTGCCCAGTACCACCACAGTCTGACCTGATCACATTCATACTGGAAGCTGCCCAGTACCACCACAGTCTGATCTGATCACATTCATACTGGAAGGTGCCCGTTACCACCCCAGTCTGATCTGATCACATTCATACCTGGAAGCTGCCCAGTACCACCACAGTCTGATCTGACCACATTCATACCTGGAAGCTGCCCAGTACCACCACAGTCTGAGCTCGACCACATTCATACTGGAAGCTGCCCAGTACCACCACAGTCTGACCTGATCACATTCATACTGGAAGCTGCCCAGTACCACCACAGTCTGATCTGATCACATTCATACTGGAAGCTGCCCAGTACAACCACAGTCTGATTCTGATCACATTCATACTGGAAGCTGCCCGTACCCAGATGGAATATGCTCTATATGATATTTATGCAGTTTAATGTGATGAAATTGCAGGAACTTGCAAAAACTACAGTTTGATGACAAAGAGAAAAACAGTGATTCTCCCCCATCACCCATAACAACCTGCTTTTCGATGATTCACGTCACTTCATAACGTTCCCATGGCAACAGGAGGAAATGGCTGCTCTTGTGTGACGTAAACACAACATTTTTCAACTTTCTGCTAAAATATATTATGGGACTTTTTATTATTATTATTATTATTATTATGGGATGCAGGGCTCTTGAGGGACTTATTGTAATTGTTGGGGCTTTGTAAATTATAGAGTGTGGTCTAGACCTACTCTATCTGTAAAGTGCCTCGAGATAACCTATGTTATGATTTGATACTATGAATAAAATTGAATTGAATTATTAAATCATGCAAGCCTGCACGCATATTTTGCGTGGGAATCGGCAATTTATGCGGTGAAAGTGGCGTGGTTTGAAAAAATGCCCCCCACCCCCCATAAATATGCAGACTTTGGCTGATTATGAGATGAATTATCGCGATCATAATCACATCTTTCTGGAAGGACTGAATTCAACGCATCATCAGCCAAAGCTTGCACGATGTCATAACCACTGCATTTTCGTTGCCAAAAAAGTCCTGTAATATATCTTAGCAGAAAGTTGAAAAATGTTGCGTTTACTTCACACAAGAGCAGCCATTTAGCCCCTGTTGCCATGGGAACGTTAGGAAGTGACGTCATTACACGACGTGAACTTCATCGAAAAGCAGCGTGCTGGTTCTCTCTTTCATCAAACTGCAGTTTTTGCAATTTCATCGAATAAAATTGCATAAATATCCCTCATATTCCATCGCATATTTTAAGAAAACGTGACTCATAATCAAGGATTTTTGCCCTCAACTATCACAAAAAAACTCCTCTCTTTTCTGGAAGGACTGGTATATTAATAGACACGTTGAAATATCCAGTTTCCACGAACGCAGCACGCCTTGAGCGTCCTTCATCGGAAGGTGAACTCTGTACCGTATATCGTGTGAATACAGTTGGAGGCCGGTTGCGTGTCTGAAAGCCGAGCATGCTGGGAGTTCTGCTGATCCTCTTAATGCTGTTTAAAGGCTCAGCAGCCCGATTCTCAGACAGCATCACCTTCACACACTGTTAGATTTCTTAAAGACGATCATCCTGCCGGCTGGAGGAGCTACATGTGAACTTAAGGCTGCAGAAACTCTCTCAAAACTCAGACAAACTGCAGCTTTACTTTCATAAAACTACTTAAAAAACAGGACAGGAAATCTGCTTTCTATTTCTGTCACTACGGAGCCGAGCGGTGTGTTCAGGGACAAAATAATCCTCAGCAACTGGCTCATCCAGGCCAAACCAGGACAAACAAGGCCAAACCAGGCCAAACCACTTAACAGGCAGGTAGAAAGAAAGACAGAGAGACATACAGACAGGCAGAGAGAGAGAGACAGACAACCAGAAAGACAGAGAGAGAGAGAGAGAGACAGACAGACAGACAGACAGACAGACAGACAGACAGACAGACAGACAGACAGGCAGACAGGCGGGCAGGCAAGACAGACATACAGAGAGAGACAGAAAGACAGACACTGCATTTTGGCCCTATAAATAGCTTGATTAGCTTGATCAATCACCAAATAACGCAGGATTTAATCAAATAATCATCAACAACTGGCTCAACCAAGGCCATACCAGGCCAAACCAGGCCAAACCAGGCCAGACCAGGCTGTTTTAAAGCTACTCTTTAACAGGGGAGAACAATGTTATCGTTTATCCTCAACACCAATATTATCGATGCAAAGTGAAAACAAACCGATACAAATCGTTATTTTTGTTATTTAAAAGATGCGCCTTTATTTTGAAAATCCCACTTTAAATGTATTATCGTTTATGACAAGAGTGAACACGGTCCCACTGTCCAAAAATCGGTATATCATATAGTGATGAACGCGTAAATGTACACCCCTACTATGTCTCTAACTTGTGATGTCTCTTATTTTGAAGTTAAAAGTAATCTAATGAATGCTTTGAGTGTTTTTACTTTTATCGCTGGTGAGTGAGAGACGGTACGAGGCTGACAGAAGAGAGGCGCCTGCACACGTTTGATGAAGAAAAACTTGATTTATGGACTCAGATTTGATGGTTAGAGGCCATTTTCTCCTTAAAGCTGTGAACTGGTACACGGACAGACAGATCTGATCTGCAGCTTAGCATCGATGCTAACACTTCTTATTGTGCAATAGAGAAACATTTACAGTAAAAACTCTAAGTTCATTTCAACAGATCATGTTTTGTTTTGCCTTATCAATAAAGTTTTTAAAACTTCGTGTCATTCCATTTAAACTCTGACATCAACACAAACTAATCAATAGAGCCAGCATATCTCCACCAGACTCCATGTTAATAATCAGGACTTTTAGTGTGACCAGAGTGGTGATTGTTGGAACAGTGGAAAGATGAACCAAGACGGCTTTTTGGTAGTTTTATTTAGTTTCTGTCCTCTTTGAATGAAGTGTGTTTTACGATGATAAAAGTCCTGATTATTTACATGGAGTCTGGTGGAGGTAAACAGTTGCCTGTTAAAGTTACATTGAAGCTTGCTTAATGCATCATAGTGGAAGTAATGAGTACAATATTTAATAGCAGAACATGGAAATACCGCGAGTGAAGTACAAGTACCTTGAGTTTGTTCTCAAATAAATGTACTTAGTTACTTTCTAGCGGGGTGAAGATGAAAATATAATAATATATTACAGACAAACAATGAGATGAATCCATCTTTTATTTTGAAAATGTAGAAAAACAGACTATGAATGTCTAGTAGTCTATTACAGGGCTCTCAAGTTTTGAACAGAGTTCAGAGTGAGATTTGTGGCAGGGGTTTGGGTGGGAACGGAGTCTGATCTGATAAATGACATAAATTCGTACAAATATATATTTTTTAATTTAATTCAGCATTTCTTTGTGTGTGTGTGCGTGTGTGTGTGTGTGTGTGCAATAATTAATACTATGCATTGTCTGGATAAAATATAATGAAATAGCCTATAGGCCAAAGGTTTTCACAATGGGGCGGGGAGGTTGTGCGTTAAAAATTAAAGGAAAGAAAAAACTAAAAATATTCCAAATTATTATGGGTATTGTTATAAAAGTATTATGGGTAGGCCTATTATAAAATGGGTATCTTTATAAAAATATAAAACTGTCAGAGTAGCTCTGCAGCTGATTCAACATGTAGCTATAATAATAATAATAATAATAATAATAATAAAAATGTATAATAATAATAATAATAATAGGCAAAAGCTACCCAGTGTTTCCTCTATGTTGATTTCTGCCGCCACAGTTTCAGAAATAGGGCAGACGCACAACAGGGTTTCTGCCATGTACTGTACATGTAGTATATAAACTCCTAATTCCACGACTCTACAGAGCCGTGTGCTCTACTGAACTCAAGCCAACTTTCCGCTCTCTCTCCTTCTTATATACTGTATACGGGACCACTAAGGTCTATATAAAAGAAACTTCAGATACAGTATTAGGGGACCACTAAGGTCTATATAAAAGAGACTTCAGATACAGTATTAGGGGACCACTAAAGGTCTATATAAAAGAGACTTCAGATACAGTATTAGGGGACCACTAAGGCCTATATAAAACAGACTTCAGATACAGTATTAGGGGACCACTAAGGTCTATATAAAAGAGACTTCAGATACAGTATTAGGGGACCACTAAGGCCTATATAAAACAGACTTCAGATACAGTATTAGGGGACCACTAAGGTCTATATAAAAAGAGACTTCAGATACAGTATTAGGGGACCACTAAGGTCTATATAAAAGAGACTTCAGATACAGTATTAGGGGACCACTAAGGCCTATATAAAAGAGACTTCAGATACAGTATTAGGGGACCACTAAGGTCTATATAAAAGAGACTTCAGATACAGTATTAGGGGGGACCACAAAGGTCTATATAAAAGAGACTTCAGATACAGTATTAGGGGACCACTAAGGCCTATATAAAGAGACTTCAGATACAGTATTAGGGGACCACTAAGGCCTATATAAAAGAGAGACTTCAGATACAGTATTAGGGGACCACTAAGGTCTATATAAAAGAGACTTCAGATACAGTATTAGGGGACCACTAAGGTCTATATAAAAGAGACTTCAGATACAGTATTAGGGGACCACTAAGGTGTATATAAAAGAGACTTCAGATACAGTATTAGGGGACCACTAAGGTGTATATAAAAGAGACTTCGGTTACAGTATTAGGGGACCACTAAGGTCTATATAAAAAGAAACTTCAGATACAGTATTAGGGGACCACTAAGGCCTATATAAAAGAGACTTCAGATACAGTATTAGGGGACCACTAAGGTCTATATAAAGAGACTTCAGATACAGTATTAGGGGACCACTAAGGTGTATATAAAAGAGACTTCAGATACAGTATTAGGGGACCACTAAGGGTCTATATAAAAGAGACTTCAGATACAGTATTAGGGGACCACTAAAGGTCTATATAAAGAGACTTCAGATACAGTATTAGGGGACCACTAAGGCCTATATAAAAGCATCAAAAAGCAGTATGTCATAGGACCTTTAATGGAAGATATGGATCAATGGATGGATCCTTTAACGCTGAGCTTCTGGTTAGCCCAAAAACTAGGACAACCTTACCAGGCTAAGGCTAGGTACAAGGCAAAGCATTACATGGGGTTCCCCTATAGTCTGATCTCATCACTTGTAAAATTATAAGTATTAAAAATAATGATCAAACACTGACCTGGCAAATGGTTTGCCTTTTCTTTAAAAAGCAAGAGCTGTTTGTCTTCCTGCAGGCTGTAGGCACCATGAACTTTGTGCACAGCTAGCGAATGAAGTTCATCATCTACAACATAGACATTTACAGGTGTAAAACAGTGGGTGAAACTTGCATAAGCATTGTACCTCATCATTCAACAAAGATATTGCGGACTGTCCTCTCTGGAGCAGCAGGTTGAATGAGGTGATTACTGGTATGGTGGCCTGAAGAACGGTAGGTCCACCTCCGTCATGGGGTCAGAGAACCCTTCTGAAGTCTCCTGAACCTCGCCTGATTAGCATCTTGAATAAAAAACAAACAAGGTTGTCAATATCACAAGTGTACAGTTAATAATTCTGTGGTATTTGTAGTAGCTGCATAATGAAAATAGTATGAAGGATCATACTAGCAGATTTGAAGTAGCTGGCCAGAGGTTCTTATAGCCTCAGAATCTGGGTCAGACAGCACAACGAACGGAGACATGCAGAAGAAGATGTACTCAAAAAAATTCTACACAAAATTCCGTCACATACATTTCATTATAAATCATATGTATTCAAAAACATTTCAATATTATAATTGGTACTGTCAAAGTGCATACCTGTCAAGTACCCCTTTCAGTTATTTAAAGTTTAAGAGCATAGCAATACCGTGGGTGCTCTGGAGCTCGGCGCCCACTGAGCACCACGTGTGCCAGACTGCCAGTAGGCGCTACATTCATTTAAAATTAAAAATTGCAATTGGTGCTAAGTTGAGCGTCTGGCATAATGTGATTGGTTATGTCGCTGTCAGTCCCCTGCTCCATATCCCATCCACCAATCACGCGTCTCTTGGATGAAAACGCCTCCATTCCCCCACAGTTCGTGCATGTGCGTTAGGTAGAGGTTCAGAGTGAGAATTAAATGGACAGATTTGTTATTAAAAAAATCAAAACCCTAATGACGCAAGTGCATCAACGACATCCACCACCAGTGCAGAGAGTTCTTAATTTTCCACGAAGCTGATCGCGTTTGATACCCCAGAATAGGTGACTATGCGCTGGATACAGAGCACCGCCGAGTACCGGCTTTATTATCGAAGTTAATAGTGCGTTTGTATCGGCTGCTGTCCAATTTCCTAAGGTTCTGAAATGCAAACATTTTTGGACTACTTTTTTTTTTAAAGGGCTTGTGCCCGTGAGCACCACGGAGGAAAAACATAGATCGGTGCCTATGTTTAAGAGTATAAATACCCCAAGCATATACTCAATAAATACTCAAAGCATACATACCTGAAGCCGGAAATCGCCTGGGATGGCTTGTGAAGTAGCATCGCAAATGTGAGAAAATTCGAAAATTCCACAGACATAGAGCTCTTGAACCCCCTCACCGTCTCTGAAAGCATAACTAGTCGATCACGAGATCTTGACACTTCAGCGTTAGAAATCGGGGTTGGGTGTGAAACCAATCAAATGCATGTGTCTCCGGCCAATGCATGAGAGTTGGCAGTCCCACTTCAAACCTTTCTCCCATTTCCTGATGGGTGAAGGTGAAAGTGCGTTGACCATTTCTGTGCACATTGTTGACATATACTAATAATAAAGTAATCGACGGCGGGGGTAAATTAACTTGGTTACAGAGCAGCCATCCGCAGACAGACAGTTCAACGTAAGCGCAACGCACCCTCATTGGGGCAGGGATCATTTCATTGGTCAACAATACACCTGGCATTCTATTGGTCGGATTGAATTGAATTTTGAGAGGATTGTAACACAAACAATCTGAGGCGCCAGGAGAAATCAAAGGGATTTACGCGTGCAGACTCAACCTGAGTGCGAGGAGAAGGGCCATGAAATCTGTCCAAGCAACAACATATCTGAGTCCAAGCAAAAGTTTGAGCAGAAGTAGAGCAAATCCGAAAGCACGAGCAGTGACTATTTGACTGCGAGAGTGTTGCGTTTTCTTGATTTGAGAAAGGAGAGGCTTTGTCCAATGAAGATTAACAAAAAGATTTAATTATGAAATGACATGACGGAACAGGATTTTTACGCTGCAGCGGACTGCAAGATGTATTCCCCTCGTTGGTTCTACATTTTACAGTCCCTAACATTTCTCAGTTTCACCAATATATTCCCTTGAAGTGGTATGACGGTTCCTTGGATGAAAACTTTTCCATTTGTCCATCGTCGCCCAAAAGAAGATGTTATTTCCAAATCCATGTGTTTTGAGGTTACTTCCGGTCACAAACAAGATCCTACAATGTGGATGTCAATTCTTTTCAAGTTAGTCTTTTGGTCTTAAGGCAGCTACACACCGGAACCGATAATCGGCCTTCTGAGGTCATTGACTCAAGTCTGTTCGGTGTGTCCCGTGCCGTCGTCAGTCTGAGGGGCTGTCGCGTTCATTTTGGCTGACCTGACATGGTGCGTTGGAGGCAGGGCAGTCGGACTCACCCGGAAACGACGAGCAGAATGAGGTGACTAGATATAGTCAACTACCTGTTTTTCCCCCCCAAGCCCATACACAGTGGAAAACCTTAAATCCTACAGAGGTTTGGAGGCCTATAACCAGATGGTGTGTGGATGGGTTAGGGAGACGCAGTACCAAGTCATCGACTGTTGTGTCGTGAAGGCCAAAGTAAGTACTGCAATAACGTCTTTAATCAACCTAACCTTAACTGTATGATATCATTGCGATACTCAAGGTGTAGCCCAGTGACTCTCAATCGTTTTTTTTTTCATTTCAAAGACCTAACAAGACAGATTTTTCCCTCAGATCCTGGTTGAGCTTTGCCAACCACAAGTGCCTCCTTTCCTCTGATAACTTCTGGCATTCCTCTCCCTCGTTTTTAATAACTTTTGGAAATCAATAATATTCCAAATGTTTTTCTCGGTCTGACCTATTGGTACAACCTAAAACACGGCAATAATTAACCATTTTCCTTGACGGTGTTGGGGATGTACTTCAATGCCTGTGCTTTGTTGTGATGCGGAGTACCTCCAATATGGCAACTTCTGGTCTGATGACACATCGTGAAAACCCTCTATGTAGAGAGGAAAGTGCTCCAGAGGGTCATCACCAGCGCCAAGAAGGTCCTTGGATGATCTTTATAGCTCTCGCATACTCAAAGATCCATCTGACCCTTGACACTCTCTGTTTGAACTGCTGCCCTCACCCCTATTCTACGCAACATTAAACATGTTCAAATGAAAAAGAAAATACCACTTAACTGTGAAGGAAACATCTTTATTCTTTGAAGAAGAACATTTCATTAAAGACACAATCAGTGAGACAAATGTGAACCAAAGTGAAGCCTCGTCCTCCTCCAACATTTAAACCACAGGACTGGAAGTTGTCTCCTTCTACAGAGGACACAGAGACACTGAGGAACCATAAGAACCAGGAGACCAGAACCCAAACCCAGGATAAAGAGGCTGAGTGAATGTGGTGTTGAAGGTGTGGATGTGGATCAGTGAGTCAGAGGAGACTGTGTAGAAGGACAGAGAGCCAGCAGGACAGTCCACATACATTGCTACTCTACCAGAGACAGAGGAGGAGGAGATGGATGTGTGCTGTTATTGTGACAGACAGAGTAACCATGATCAGAGCAGCCCGACTCCAGGACTGATCATTACGTCCAAACGCACAGTCATCTCTGTCCCTCCTCCTGATTCCTCTGTAACTCACTGATATATTAACATCTCCTCTCGTCTCAACCTCCCAGTAACAGCGACCAGTCAGACCATCTCTACACAGCAGCTGTTTCCAGGAGTCAAACCTCTCTGGATGATCAGGATATGGCTGATCCTCCTCCACACGTGTCACCTTCCTGTTGTTGTCAGACAGTTTGAGTTTTCTGTTCACTGTGTTTGTGTCCAGTGTGAGTTCACAGGAATCTGACGGAGAGAAGGAGACACAACACAGCTGCAGTTATTAACCAATCAGCACTTTGATGATGACATCAGAGGGTTGGATGAGTGATGTCACAGTTTGATGAATGAAATTAAAAACACACTTACACTTCCTCAGACCTGGTGTCAACCATCTGACTCCAGCAGGCTCCACCCTGAATCAATGATCAAATGTAGGGCTGGAATTTACTATATATAGTATATATATAGTATATAGTAGTATATAGTATGTAAATATATATATATATATATATATACATACATGCATACATATATAAAAAGCAAAGGGTGGCTACTTTGAAGAATCTAAAATATTCTGATTCCTCAAAGTAGCCACCCTTGCTTTTTGATAACTCTGCAAACCCTTGGTGTTCTCTCAATGAGCTTCATGAGGTAGTCACCTGAAATGGTTTTCACTTCACAGGTGTGCTTTGTCAGAGTTAATTAGTGGAATTTTTCCCTTATTAATAAAAAAGCAAAGGGTGGCTACTTTGAAGAATCTAAAATATAAGACATGTTTTCAGTTATTTCACACTTTTTTCTTAAGTACATAATTCCATATGTGTTCATTCATAGTTTTGATGCCTTCATTGAGAATCTACAATGTAAATAGTCATGAAAATAAAAAGGAAACACATTGAATGAGGTGTGTCCAAACTTTGGTTTGTATATATATATATATATATATATATGACCAGGTCATGAGAATAAACTGAAACTACATGTGGTTGTTGTTCTATAGGATGGAGATGTCTGTCTCTAGTTCCTGAAGAACTGATCTATAGACTAAATGAACGCTGTGGTATTCAACCAAAGCTGCATGAAAAGCCCTACAGAGGGAAATTAATGAGATATTTTATAGAGTAGAAATAACAGCGTCTGCCTATTACATTTGGACAATTATGAATTCATGAGTTTTATGAAGTTTATGACGTCACCCTGCTTTAACAACTGGCGAAACAGCTTGACTTTAAAGGGAGTCTGGGAACTTCTTCCTCTGAAGAGAGAGAGACAGA
This sequence comes from Perca fluviatilis, assembly GCF_010015445.1. Taxonomy (NCBI): domain Eukaryota; kingdom Metazoa; phylum Chordata; class Actinopteri; order Perciformes; family Percidae; genus Perca; species Perca fluviatilis. Next base: position 3,187,231 of record NC_053127.1, read on the forward strand.
CATATGAGACGTTATCGGACCGGAGGAACTTTTCATAGTTCTAAGAACCCAATCTTTTATTGTTTTGGCACTGCAGAAACTAGGGAAAGAGCATTTGAGGGACTTTTGAACTTAGAGTCGGTACTCTCCCAGCACAAGAGGAACTTTGCACAATAATTGGTCCAGACGTCAGTGTACGTCTCTGATTGATCAAATGAGCCATGCAGCATCGGCAACTGACATTTTAAAAACCTAGCTAACTAGCTAAGGAGTAGATTGATGCTTCATCCACACACTCTTGTTACAGCGTAGGGAAGCACATTGCTTTATGCTAAGCTAGGCTAAACCTGTCCTGGACCTTTCTGTGTTGAGTTGAAACTGATTTGATCCTGGGAAAGAGGGGACGAAAAGGATATTTCTTCAACCCACAGACAGTTCCTGATCAATTATTAACAAAAGGGATTTATTTTAGTTCCTGGAGATGTTTTCCTTTAAAACTTCCTACACAAATATCTCTGTTTTGTTCATCAGTGTTTGTACCTGAGAGTTTCTAGTCTCCAGAGAGGATCCTCCAGTCCCTCTGACAGTAGCTTCACTCCTGAGTCTCCTGGATGATTGTAGCTCAGGTCCAGCTCTCTCAGATGGGAGGGGTTGGAGCTCAGAGCTGAGGCCAGAGAGGAACAGCCTTCCTCTGAGATCAGACAACCTGACAGACTGCACACACACAGAACAACACACAGGAACAGTCTTTCAACACGTGGAGCCATGAGTTTGTTTTATGTTTGTTTGTTGTCCAGGTACATTTTGGTCCAGATTTATAATAAATATTTAAAATCATCTGTGGTATTTAATTATTCAACAACAAAAGCAAATGATTAAAAATCCTCATGTAAAGTAATTCTACACGTTGCACAGCTGTTCATCAACTAAAGTTAATCAGAGTTTAAATGGTCATCAGTTGAATTGGTTAATGAATCCTGACCTGAGAGTCTCCAGTGTGCAGTTTAGACTCTTTAGTCCAACAGAGATCAGCTCCACTCCTGAATCCTGCAGGTTGTTGTTACTCAGGTCCAGCTCTGTCAGACTAGAGGACTGGGAGCTGAGAACTGAGGACAGAGCTTCACAGCTTCTCTCTGTCAGATTACAGCCACTCAGTCTGGAGAGACAACAGGAAGGAAACAAGTTATTTGTTTTTCTCTCTGTTGAAAGATATCAGAGTATTTATTGATGAATAATTCCCACTTACAGAGCTTTGTTGGAGGCTTTGATCACTGGCAGCAGCCTCAGCAGAGCCTCATCTGAAGCAAAGTATTTGTTCAGGTTAAACATGTCCAGATCTTCTTCTGATGACAGTAAGATGAAGACCAGAGCTGACCACTGAGCAGGAGACAGTCCATCTGTGGAGAGGGTTCCTGATCTCAGGGACCATTGGATCTGCTCCACTAGAGAACCATCATTCAGTTCATTCAGACAGTGGAACAGATTGATGCTATCTCTCTGCAAACAGATTCTCACTGAACTTCTTCTTGATGTACTTGACTGTTTTCTGATTGGTCTGTGAGTTATTTCCTGTCTTTGTCATCAGACCTCGTAGGATATACTGATTGGTCTCCAGAGAAAGACCCAGGAGGAAGCGGAGGAACAAGTCCAGGTGTCCATTTGGACTCTGTAAGGCCTTGTCCACAGCACTCTGGTAGAACTGTGCTGATTTGTCTCTGAACACTTTAGACCACCAGGAGGTTGTCTGTTCTTCTAACAGCAGGTTGACTCCAGAGTTGATGAATATCAGATGGACATGAAGAGCAGCCAGGAACTCCTGAACACTCAGATGGATGAAGCAGAACACCTTGTCCTGGTACAGTCCTTTCTCCTCTTTAAAGATCTGTGTGAACACTCCTGAGTACACTGAGGCTGCTCTAATATCGATGCCACACTCTGTCAGGTCTGATTCATAGAAGATCAGGTTGCCTTTCTGCAGCTGCTCAAAAGCTAGTTTTCCCAGAGACTCCATCATCTTCCTGCTCTCTGGACTCCAATGTGGATCTGTCTCAGCTCCTCCATCATACTTGATGTTCTTCACTTTTGACTGAACCACCAGGAAGTGGATGTACATCTCAGTCAGGGTCTTGGGCAGCTTTCCTCCCTCTCTGGTCTTCAACACGTCCTCCAGAACTGTAGCAGTGATCCAGCAGAAGACTGGGATGTGGCACATGATGTGGGAGGCTTCGTGATGTCTTGATGTGGGAGATGATTCTGTTGGCCTGCTCCTCATCTCTGAATCTCTTCCTGAAGTACTCCTCCTTCTGTGGGTCAGTGAAACCTCTGATCTCTGTCACCATGTCAACACACCCAGGAGGGATCTGATTGGCTGCTGCAGGTCGTGGTGGTTATCCAGAGGCGAGCAGGAGGGAAGCAGTTTCCCCTGATGAGGTTTGTCAGCAGCACACCCAAATAGGTGGACTCTGTGACATCAGTCAGGATCTCAGTGTTGAGGAAGTCCAGAGGAAGTCGACATCATCCAGACCGTCAAAGATGAACACAACCTGGACCTCATCAAACCTGCAGATTCCTGCTTCTTTGGTTTCACTAAAGAAGTAATCAACAAGTTCCACCAAGCTGTACTTTCTCTCTTTAAGCACATTCAGCTCTCTGAAGGTGAATGGAAATGTGAACTGGATGTCCTGGTTGGCTTTGTCTTCAGCCCAGTCCAGAGTGAACTTCTGTGTTAAGACTGTTTTCCCGATGCCAGCCACTCCCTTTGTCATCACTATTCTGATTGGTTCATCTCCGACAGGTGGGGTTTTAAAGATGTCTTCATGTCTGATTGTTGTTTCTGGTCTGTTTGGTTTCCTGGATGCTGTTTCAATCTGTCTGACCTCATGTTCAGCATTGACCTCTGCAGTCCCTCCCTTTGTGATGTAGATCTCTGTGAACATCTGATTCAGAAGGGTTGGGTTTCCTGCTTTAGCGATCCCCTCAAACACACACTGGAACTTCTTTTTGCATCTTAGATTTGAGTTTACGCCGACAAACTCCAGCTGGACTTCCTGAATGAATACAGAACAAAGAAGATCAGTAAGTGATTTATAAAGAAACAGGAACATATTTTGGTCCATCTCTGGAGAAATGAGTAAACGTCCCATTAGTCCAGCAAGTTAATTTTTTAGAAATCCTCTTACTGCTCTGCAGATGATCAGCCAGCTCGTCCTGCTTCATTCTCCTCAGGAAGTGCAGTGTGATCTTCAGAAATGCCTCTCTGCTGCTCCTCTGCTCTTCATCCTCATCCTTCCTCTGACTCTCTAAGCATTCTGGGTAATCTGGATTCAGAAGCTTCTGGATCTTCTTCAGCCTCGTTTTTACACAAAGTGACGATGTTCTTCTCCAGCAGCTGGAACAGAAGATTATATGAATGACAAATCAAACTGAAATCATGGAAGCAAACATAAGATCCATGTCCACAGACTGACAATCCAGTGGTCTAAAAAGTACAGCATGGAGATGATTGTGAACAGAATAGATGTAAAAGTAGTTGTTGTATATGTACAGACCATAAAAATGGAGTCCAGGTGTGTTTGATGCTGCTGGGCAGACTGGCCACTGGGAACCTCTGAGCTCTCCTGGTCCACTCTGTGTAGGAATCAGGAAGAATTAGATCACATCATGTCTGTCCACACAGAGACACACACAAGGTAAAGGTCCTGTGACTTAAAGTGTTGATTACAATATTGAATCAGATGGTTTCCCCTGACATTACAGTGTTGGTGGTACTGCTGACCCCACTGTGATTCAACAGGAAGAACTAAGAAGTAAACCATGGCTACAACATGGTTAGCCTAAAGGATTCCTGCAGCAGCAGACTGGTATCATGATGCCAGGAGGTCTGCAGCTTCTGTGGTCATGGAAGCAAACATTTGTAGGTCGGTGTAGTTTGGGGAGTCAACGGTGAAAAACCTTCTGTTGGCGTCAAAATGATTTTGGCAAACAACCAGCCGACTCAGGAGGGGGAAGCAGAGCTTATGGCGCTTACCCACTTCTAGTACCAGCTCTACTCTACTCTACTCTACTCTACTCGGCCTGACCGCGGGGCCCCGTCCTCTACTTACCATTGCAGATTTAGTACCGCCTCATGCCTGAGGTGAGTGTGGCTGGTCGTCATAGCGACGCCACAGGAAACTGCCGTGACCTAACGCGACACACACACAGAACGTGGAAGATGTGTTTCTGATTCTCGGCATAAAGAAGATTCTCTCCAACCAATCAGGAGTCTGCAGGTTTTCATGTCATTTTCATGTCATGTAGAGGCGAGTCGAATTGGTACCATGTAATGGAAAAACGCCATTAGATGGCCTGTTTGTAGTCGGGGGAAACTGCTGACCTGGGCTGAGGATACTGTTGGATGGTGGTTCCCTTTTTGATATCCAACTGGCACACCCACATCCAACATTTGGGAAGAGTTTTGCGTTTTGACCAATTTGTGCAGTTTGTGCATATGCACCAAACAAGGGCTCTGAGTATTCTGCCTTCTTGGAAACCTTGAATGGAGTCCGGCATGGTCATGAACCAACTCGCTGAAACTTGGCCTTAAGTGTCCAGACTGAAATGGCAGAAGTCTTCTCATGGCAGATAGTGTCCTGACCCAGGTGACACAAACACTTACCATGGGTCGCTGGATCTCCAGGGGGAATGTGCAGATGAAGTTACCCCGGAAGGGGCACTCTGAGGCGCGCACATCCCAACCATCCCCCTGGTATTCACAGTTGGAGACGAACATTTGGGAAGAATTTTGCCATTCATGATTTTTAGCCTACCCTATGGCTATGGGAGATTGAAAATGCTTTTTAATGGGGCTAAAACACCAGATGATATTGGTCCGAACCAGGTCCAATATAAAATTGTGATCTACAGTTGAAGACTGGTCTTACTGGACAGCTTTCAGATGTGAGAATATAAATGGATGTGAAGAAGAAAGACGCTGAAAATAAATTTCAAAACTTCTCTGTATACATAAAAGTTGAAAGATGATTCTATAATATTTTAATGTTAACAGTTTACCTCTTTTCAGCAGAGGGTTGCTCTCCTTTAAAGTCAATGAGGCGATGATTTGACCAGTCACTCTTGAAGGACACACAGCTGGGTTCAGGTTCAGCAGAGTCTGGTCTTTGATGAATCCTGTTACACAGAGAGTAAGACCAACAGGGATGGAAATTCACTTTTTAGTATTCAAACTGTTGGAGATACAAGCAGCAACTAAAACATGATTAACACAAAGAAGTTCAATAAACTATACAACAAACTGGGTTAAAAAGCTAAAACACCAGAGAATATATTGGACCACACCAGATCCAATATTTACCTAAAGTCAAGAGTTGAAGACTGGTTTAACTGGACAACTTTCAGATGTGATAATATTAATATATGTGAAGAAGAAAGATGCTGAAAATAAACTCCAAAAACTTCTCTTGATACATAAAAGTTAAAACATGAATCAGTAATATTATAATATTAACAGCTTACCTCTTTTCAGCAGAGGGTTGCTCTCCTTTAAAATTAATATAGCGTTCATTTGACCAGTTGCTCTTCATAGACACACAGCTGGGTCCAGGTCCAGGTTCAGGAGACTCTTCTCGTTTCTGCCGGGTCCTGATAGAAAAACACATTTATTTAGGGTCACATGCTCAGGTAAAGTCTCCCTGCATAAAATATAATATTAATATTAATATGTCTGTAGGCCTAATTATTAACAAGTAAATGCAAATAATGCTTTACTCTCTGTCCAAAAATCAACAAATATATCTTTTGAAATCAGAATAAAAACTTTTTTTTTTAAAAGTTGTCTAAACAGAAAGATATTTTGATTTTCATTTCAGTCATCCATAATACAACTACAATAATTCCTTTCCACAAAAAAACACTTTATTTGAAGCAGTGTGCATGAGACTAACATGACAAAAAACAACCCAGATGGGACGTAGTTCCATCCAATGAGACTCGTTCCAGTTTGCTGGATGTTCACAACTCACCTCAATCTTCTTCTTAACATTTCAATTTCACTTTCCATTGCAAGTCGCTCCTTCTGCCATTCACATCTCTCCATTAATCCTCTCTCCTCCATTTCTATTCACCACTCGAGGTCAGGGCGCCTTCTTTTTTAAAGTAGCGGTGGCTCCATGGACCGGTGACTCTTCAGACACACAGCTGGGTTCAGGTTCAGGTTCAGCAGGGTTCAGGTTTAGCAGGGTCTGGTCTCTGATGGGTCTTGTTAGAAAGAGAAGAAGACCACTTTTTAATCTCCAGATACAGAAGCTGCTGGAGAAACTAGAAGCTATCCAACAGAAGATAAAATCTGAATCTCTTCACTGAATGATTTCTGCTCTCTGCTCATCCTGCTCTGTCATTCATTATCTTTCTGGGAGAACAGGGACATTGGAAAGACTCCAGGACTAATGTCATCTTTCTGTCCTCTAACGGAGACAAGACTCCAGGACTAATGTCATCTTTCTGTCCTCTAATGGAGACAAGACTCCAGGACAAATGTCATCTTTCTGTCCTCTAATGGAGACAAGACTCCAGGACAAATGTCATCTTTCTGTCCTCTAATGGAGACAAGACTCCAGGACTAATGTCATCTTTCTGTCCTCTAATGGAGACAAGACTCCAGGACAAATGTCATCTTTCTGTCCTCTAATGGAGACAAGACTCCAGGACAAATGTCATCTTTCTGTCCTCTAATGGAGACAAGACTCCAGGACAAATGTCATCTTTCTGTCCTCTAACGGAGACAAGACTCCAGGACTAATGTCATCTTTCTGTCCTCTTAACGGAGACAAGACTCCAAGACTAATGTCATCTTTCTGTCCTCTTAACGGAGACAAGACTCCAGGACTAATGTCACCTTTCTGTCCTCTAATGGAGACATGACTCCATTATGACAATCAGTCTCACCTTTTGTGCATCCTCCTCCACACATCACTACAACAGTACCAGAGGCATTTAGGTCACTACATTTTATTCTGAAAGGTCCCAGAGGAAACAGTAGAGTCCTGTTGTGTCTGGCTTTACGCTGGTGGAGACGACGGTGTGTTTTCTGACAGCAGGAGAAAGGCTCGGACCCCCCCCCCCATCTTCTAACTCAGCCTTCATTTAGATCTCAACTACACAACTGTAAAGGTTTCTGACTGCAGCCTCATGGTTGTGACAGATAGGTGTAGAAACACCTGGCAAAGTATTTAAAACCTCCTGTGCAGTACTTCATGTTACAACATGGAGATTTATCTTCCAACACAAGAGTCATCCAAGCTTTCTCGGGAAATAAGAAGTGAAGTAGAAACATTATATTTAACATTACAGAGCCTCTCCCTCTCCGGGAACCATCACTGTATCGTGGTGGAGAGGTTTGTGTGTCCCTATGAACCTGAGGGCGGTGTTGTCTGGAACCTGGTTCTCCTGGTAGGCCTGGACTCCAGACCCAGGCAGCAGACGCTGGCTCTGGGGACGTGGAACGTCACCTCTCTGTGGGGGAAGGAGCTGGAACTGGTGCGGGAGGTGGAGCGCTACCGGTTAGATCTGGTGGGGCTTACCTCTACGCACAGTCTCGGTTCTGGAACCAGACTCCTGGATAGGGGTTGGACTCTTTTCTTCTCTGGAGTTGCCCAGGGTGTGAAAGGCGCGGCCGTGGTGGGGGATACTCACAAGCCCCCGGCTGAGCGCCGCTACGTTGGAGTTTACCCCGGTGGACGAGAGGGTCGCCTCCCTACGCCTGCGGGTTGAGGGGGGGAAAACTCTGACTGTTGTTTGTGCATATGCACCAAACAAGAGTTCGGAGTATTCGGCCTTCTTGGAGACCTTGAGTGGAGTCCTGCATGGGGCGCCAGTGGGGGACTCCATAGTTCTGCTGGGGGACACATGGAGAGGCGTGATTGGGAGGAACGGCCTCCCTGATCTAAACCAGAGTGGTTGTTTGTCGTTGGACTTCTGTGCTAGTCATGTATTGTCTATAACAAACACCATGTTGGTGTGGTATCTTTAATAGCCATGCTGTGGTGGTGTATAGAGAGGAATCTGCTGACACTGTTCTTGATTGTAAAAGGTTTATTACATCAAAGAATTCAGCACCAATTACAGATCCTGCAGAAGTCACTCTAACATTCTGCTGTTGAAACACGGTATATATGCTCTGGCGTGGTGTAACATAAGATGTAGTTATGTGGGGGGTAGAAAGCAAGAATAGAACAAAGCCCTAATAGGTCTCTAACAGAGTCATAAGGTAAAGTTGTAAATCTTCAGAGAGCAAATTCCATATAGACTCAGCAAAATTCCATACAGGCTCTTAACAGAACAAGAATAGAGCAAGGTTGTAAATCCAGATACTACATTGGAACATAGGGATGCTCATAAGTGTACTTGGTACCAGAGCAGCCTAGGCCGAAGGTCTTTGATCGATTTTATGAGGCTGCATGTTTTGGACACTCGGGTGAAGAGAGGGGCGGAGCATCTGGTGGTGAGTTGGGTCAGGGTGGGGGGACTCTGGACAGACCTGGTAAGTCTGCTCTGTCTGCGCTGTCCACCCGCGCTGTGCAAACCCAGCTCTACTCTACAAACCCAGCTCTACTGTGCAAACACGCCTAAATTACAAACCCAGCTCTACTTCAAACACAGCTCTACTTCAAACACAGCACTACAAATAGCCTTCTCAAAACAGCTCTACGAAAACGTATTACAAACCCAGCTCTACTCTGCAAACCCAGCTCGACTCTACAAACCCAGCTCGACTCTACAAACACAGCTCGACTCTACAAACCCAGCTCTACTCTGCAAACCCAGCTCGACTCTACAAACACAGCTCTACTCTGCAAACCCAGCTCTACTCTGCAAACACAGCTCTACTCTACAAACCCAGCTCTACTCTGCAAACACAGCTCTACTCTGCAAACCCAGCTCTACTGTGCAAACACAGCTCTACTGTGCAAACACAGCTCTACTCTGCAAACACAGCTCTACTCTACAAACCCAGCTCTACTCTGCAAACACAGCTCTACTCTGCAAACCCAGCTCTACTCTGCAAACACAGCTCTACGCAAACACAGCTCTCTTACAAACACAGCTTTACTCAAACACATCTACTCACAAACATACTCTGCAAACCCAGCTCTACCTGAACACAGCTCTACTCTGCAAACACAGCTCTACTCTACAAACACAGCTCTATCTACAAACACAGCTCTACTCTGCAAACACAGCTCTACTCTGCAAACCCAGCTCTACTCTGCAAACACAGCTCTACTCTGCAAACACAGCTCTACTCTGCAAACACAGCTCTACTCTGCAAACACAGCTCTACTCTACAAACCCAGCTCTACTCTGCAAACACAGCTCTACTCTGCAAACCCAGCTCTACTCTGCAAACACAGCTCTACTGTGCAAACACAGCTCTACTCTACAAACCCAGCTCTACTCTGCAAACCCAGCTCTACTCTGCAAACACAGCTCTACTCTGCAAACACAGCTCTACTCTGCAAACCCAGCTCTACTCTACAAACACAGCTCTACTCTGCAAACACAGCTCTACTCTGCAAACACAGCTCTACTCTGCAAACACAGCTCTACTCTGCAAACACAGCTCTACTCTGCAAACACAGCTCTACTCTGCAAACACAGCTCTACTCTGCAAACACAGCTCTACTCTGCAAACACAGCTCTACTCTGCAAACACAGCTCTACTCTGCAAACACAGCTCTACTCTGCAAACACAGCTCTACTCTGCAAACACAGCTCTACTCTGCAAACACAGCTCTACTCTGCAAACACAGCTCTACTCTGCAAACACAGCTCTACTCAGCTCTACTCTGCAAACACAGCTCTACTCTACAAACACAGCTCTACTCAGCTCTACTCTGCAAACACAGCTCTACTCTACAAACACAGCTCTACTCTACAAACACAGCTCTACTCTACAAACACAGCTCTACTCTACAAACACAGCTCTACTCTGCAAACACAGCTCTACTCTACAAACACAGCTCTACTCTACAAACACAGCTCTACTCTACAAACACAACTCTACCAATCTTGAACTTTGGACAAACTCTTGTAAACGTAGCTGCTGTCTAAACGAGCCATCCTCTCCGCTGGAGCGGTAAACCTGTGGAAGTATTATAGTAGTAGTAGTTCAGTGGTCTATTTTTTTCTTGTGTAAAAGTAAATAGTTCAACTTTTCCTGTGTATTTTTTTTTTTTAAGATTATTTTTTTGGGGGGGCTTTTCCCTTTATTTTAAAGTGGATAGATATGAAAGGGGGAGAAAGATGGGGGGATGACACACAGCAGAGGACAGCAGGTCGGATTCGAACCCTGTGCCGCTGCAGGACTCAGCCAACATGGGGCGAACCCTCTTACTGGGTGAGCTAGAGGTCGCCCCTCCTGTGGATGTTTTAATGTGGATTAAGTCGAGGAGATGTAGAAGAGCGTCGAGCTACGGCTTCATTCTGTGGAAACCTACAACATTTTGTAACTTAAATTTAAGCATAGTAATATATCTGAATTTATAAGTCAGAAGTTTTTTCTCGCGACTAATTGCTTTGAGTGTGTCCTACACCTTCTCTATTTGTAGAGTTTCCTGATTAGGATTGGACACTACAAATACCATGTTATTGAATTTGAACCCAAAGTTGCATCATAAAGAAGCTCCACTAGTTCCTGTTGGAGGAGTGCCAGCTCATAGTGACGCTGTTCCATATTTGTTGATTTAGTTAGATTATAAAAGAGCTGAGTTATGTTTTCTCCACATCAGTCCTGTCTGTGAATAGAACGACCGACACTAACTGCTGCAGACAGCTTTCTGATCTTCAACACAAGAGTCCTTCACACTTCCTCAGGAAATAAGAAGTGAAGTAGAAACATTATATTTAACATTACAGAGCCAGAAACTAACCCTGAAGAGACCAAAGACTAACGTGTTGTTAAAGTACCAAACAGCAACTTACAGTTTCTTCACACAGTCCAAAGAGTTGATGAAGAAGAGTTGATGAAGAAGAGTTGATGAAGAAGAGGGTCACTCTCCACCTAGAGAGAAATCTGAAACAGGTGAGCTGTTTCCTGGAATGAGTCACAGCTCCACCTGTCAGGAAGCAGGCAGGAAGGGAGCAGATTTTCACAATAAAATTACATTTGGAATAATGGATCCAAGACTGAGAATCAATCTCACTTTTTCTGTCCTGTCAGTGTTTGTTCCAGGTTTTGTGAAAGACTGAAGTGCAAATATTCGGTGGCGGGAGTTTAGGGTTCGTCCTTCAAGAAAAGGTTATGTTTTTCAATAAAAGAATATGAAATTTTGCATAATGTTGGACCATTATTAACCCCATATCTGTGACTTAAATGGTGGAAAAGCTAGATCAGATAAGAAATAAATAACTAGAGGTCGACCGATATGGGCTTTCTCAGGCCGATGCCGATGCCGATCTTTAGAAATCAGGGTGAGCCGATGGCCGATAAATGCTGCCGATTTATTTTGGCCGATATCTGCTTGTTTTTAAACCTCTATTTGAAAGATAAAATGTAACACTAATATACACAAAATTTCTCAACAAAAACATTTATTTAACACTTTACCAATCTACACTTGTATACTTTTAATTAAAAATGTATAATGTAAAAACATATATTTTATAATGTTTAAAAATATATTCAATAAACGAAACAGAGAACAAAGAAAATAAACTTTTCAATGAAAAAATTAAGTTTAGTGCACTTTGCAGCCTTTCATAAATAAAATTAATTTGTATAGTATGATCCATACAGAAAGTGACATATTATTATTAATCTCAACACTGTTTCCTCCTAACTCCTGTTGAATCACATCAGACTAGGGCGATCTGAAGTAAATTCTTATTCACCTGGTTTGTTAGATCATTGTTCCATTTGTTGAAGTGGTTTATCTGTGTTTTTGGGGATCCTACTGTTGCATGTCCTGCTGCACTCATTAGGATCTTATCTGAGCAGATTTCTGTCATTCAAACAACTCTGAGTTGTAATTTAAAACTCGTCCAGCCATTTTAATAAAATTAAGGTTTTTATTTGGATACAGGAACGGAGAACTGAAGGCTCGGTTAGCTCCGGTTAGCTCCGTTATAAAGATATGGAGCGGAGGAGACTGCCACGGATAGAGGTGACAAATCAGACTCTGATAAATGACGTTCGGGGAACTTTCACAACGGTGTGGCCGCGGTGTTTCTACGGTTTTATTAGCACAGTTAATCCCACCACAAGACCGCCAGCAGCATGGTACTACTAACGATAGCCTCTGAGCCTAAAGACGCTGTCATGGCAAGGCAAGGCAGCTTTATTTATATAGCACATTTCAGCAACAGGGCAATTAAAAGTGCTTTACATAAAACATTAAAGAGCCGTTAGAAAACAATTTAAAACAATTTAAAAACATTAATAAACAATTTAAAACAATTTAAAAAAATTAATAAACAAATTAAAAACATTAAAAGACAAGAATAAAATTGATAGTGCAGTGTAAGAATAAAAGTTACAGTGCAGTATAAGAAGTTAAAGTTAATAGGTTATTTAAAGAAAATCAACATCAAAAAGATAGATAGGTCTTTAGCTTAGATTTAAAACTAGAGAGTGGCTGCAGACCTGCAGTTTTCTGGGAGGTTGTTCCAGATATGTGGAGCATAAAAACTGAACGCTGCTTCCCCCTGTTTAGTTCTGACTCTGGGGACAACAAGTAGACCCACCCAGACCACCCGAGAGGTCTGGGTGGGTCATAGTGTAGCAGACCTGTCCCAGACCACCTGAGAGGTCTGGGTGGGTCATAGTGTAGTAGACCTGTCCCAGACCACCTGAGAGGTCTGGGTGGGTCATAGTGTAGCAGACCTGTCCCAGACCACCTGAGAGGTCTGGGTGGGTCATAGTGTAGTAGACCTGTCCCAGACCACCTGAGAGGTCAGGGTGGGTCATAGTGTAGCAGACCTGTCCCAGACCACCTGAGAGGTCTGGGAGGTTCATAGTGTAGCAGACCTGTCCCAGACCACCCGAGAGGTCTGGGTGGGTCATAGTGTAGCAGACCTGTCCCAGACCACCCGAGAGGTCTGGGTGGGTCATAGTGTAGCAGACCTGTCCCAGACCACCTGAGAGGTCTGGGTGGGTCATAATGTAGCAGACCTGTCCCAGACCACCTGAGAGGTCTGGGTGGGTCATAGTGTAGCAGACCTGTCCCAGACCACCTGAGAGGTCTGGGTGGGTCATAGTGTAGCAGACCTGTCCCAGACCACCTGAGAGGTCAGGGTGGGTCATAGTGTAGCAGGCCTGTCCCAGACCACCTGAGAGGTCTGGGTGGGTCATAGTGTAGCAGACCTGTCCCAGACCACCCGAGAGGTCTGGGTGGGTCATAGTGTAGCAGACCTGTCCCAGACCACCCGAGAGGTCTGGGTGGGTCATAGTGTAGCAGACCTGTCCCAGACCACCCGAGAGGTCTGGGTGGGTCATAGTGTAGCAGGCCTGTCCCAGACCACCCGAGAGGTCTGGGTGGGTCATAGTGTAGCAGGCCTGTCCCAGACCACCCGAGAGGTCTGGGTGGGTCATAGTGTAGCAGGCCTGTCCCAGACCACCCGAGAGGTCTGGGTGGGTCATAGTGTAGCAGGCCTGTCCCAGACCACCCGAGAGGTCTGGGTGGGTCATAGTGTAGCAGGCCTGTCCCAGACCACCCGAGAGGTCTGGGTGAGTCATAGTGTAGCAGACCTGTCCCAGACCACCCGAGAGGTCTGGGTGGGTCATAGTGTAGCAGACCTGTCCCAGACCACCTGAGAGGTCTGGGTGGGTCATAGTGTAGTAGACCTGTCCCAGACCACCTGAGAGGTCTGGGTGGGTCATAGTGTAGCAGACCTGTCCCAGACCACCTGAGAGGTCTGGGTGGGTCATAGTGTAGTAGACCTGTCCCAGACCACCTGAGAGGTCTGGGTGGGTCATAGTGTAGCAGACCTGTCCCAGACCACCTGAGAGGTCTGGGTGGGTCATAGTGTAGTAGACCTGTCCCAGACCACCTGAGAGGTCTGGGTGGGTCATAGTGTAGCAGACCTGTCCCAGACCCCCTGAGAGGTCTGGGTGGGTCATAGTGTAGCAGACCTGTCCCAGACCCCCTGAGAGGTCTGGGTGGGTCATAGTGTAGCAGACCTGTCCCAGACCCCCTGAGAGGTCTGGGTGGGTCATAGTGTAGTAGCAGATCAGAAATGTATTTTGGCCCTAAACCGTTTAGTGATTTATAAACCAGTAAAAGTATTTTGAAATCAATTCTTTGAGGCACTTTGAAGTCTTGCACACAGTGCCAGACTTCACGAGGGGAGGGGCTGGAGGCAGCTACTCAGCTCTGGGTGTGCTGTGAAAAATGTTGCCTATTCATGTTTTTAACACCAGGCTGCCCACGGATGCGCCTGCCTATTAATTGGCTTGATATATTCGGATATTGGCCGATGCCGATTATGTAAAAAAAAAAAAAGTCAAAAATCGGACGGACGATTAATCGGTCGACCTCTAAATATAAGGTCAGAAAAGTTAAAGCTAAATTAGAGACTTTTAGTTAGTTTTGATGCTCACATTCACTTCACATTAATTCACTTAGGTAGTACCTAAAACTGCGCCTAAACCTTACATCGCCTTCAAGGAAACACAAACACAGTCTCACACACACACAGTCTCTCACACACACACACACACAGTCTCTCACACACACACAGAGTCACACACACACACACAGTCTCTCACACACACACAGAGTCACTCACACACACAGTCTCTCACACACACACACACACAGTCTCTCACACACACACAGAGTCACACACACACACACACAGTCTCTCACACACACACACAGAGTCACTCACACACACAGAGTCACACACACACAGTCTCACACACACACAGAGTCACACAACACACACACACACACTCACACACACAGTCTCTCTCACACACACACAGACACACGTACACACACACAGAGTCCCTCTCACACACACACACACAGTCTCTCTTACACACTAACACACAAACACACACACACACACATTGTCTCTCACACACACACACACATACACTCACACACAAACACACGTCTCACACACAAGAGTCACACACACACAGAGTCACACACACACACACACACAGTCTCTCACACACACAGAGTCACACACACACACACACAGAGTCACACACACACACACACACACACACACACACAGTCTCACACACACACAGAGTCCAACACACACACACAGAGTCACACACACACACACACAGTCTCACACACACAGAGTCACACACACACACACAGAGTCACACACACACAGAGTCACACACACACAGAGTCACACACACACACAGTCACACACACACACAGTCTCTCACACACACACAGAGTCACTCACACACACACACAGAAGTCACACACACACACACACACAGTCACACACACACACACACACACAAGTCACACACACACACAGTCCACACACACACACACAGAGTCACACACACACACACACAGAGTCACACACACACACACAGAGTCCACACACACACACACAGAGTCACACACAACAAGAGTCACACACACACACACAGTCTCTCACACACACAGAGTCACACACACACACAGAGTCACACACACACACACACACACACACACACACACACAGTCTCTCACACACACAGAGTCACACACACACACAGAGTCACACACACACACACACAGTCTCTCACACACACAGAGTCACACACACACACACACAGAGTCACACACACACACACACACACACAGTCTCTCACACACACACAGAGTCACACACACACACACACACACACAGTCTCACACACACAGAGTCACACACACACACACACACACACAGTCTCTCACACACACAGAGTCACACACACACACACAGAGTCACTCACCTTTAAGTAGAAAACGTTGGCTTTAGGTTTCTTCTGGATCATCCTGTAGAGGTCTGGGAGACTAGACTGGACCTGAGCTGGAGGTTTGGTGAGATGGCGCCTGTATTCGGCTTTGCGTCTGCCACCTCTTCAATAACTCGGACACTAGGGCTTTGCCTAGTGGTATATTACGCCATATTAAGCCGGTCAACTAAATGCTGTGTCTCTGCTGTTATTCAATATGATCGGCACACGCTATTTCATATCAAGGAGCAAATGAAAGACGAGTGTGTCACCTGGGACAGGTATAAGGATTATTTCCCTCCACTTTTTGAATGCGCCACGTCATCACCGGAGCACCTGCTGCTGGTGAAACGCCGCGGCAGGAGAAGGAAGAGAGGATCGAGGGCTGGTGTGCAGTCCAGGCAGAGAAAGCAGGGTGGTCAAACATCATGGTTCGGTGGGTCCAGATCTGTCGGAGCCGAGCGGTGCCTTCGTCTGGTTCCAGTCAGAGACCGGACATGGGAGTCCAGCTGTGCGCCGCTGGCCTCAGCCTCCCTACGTCCCTCCGATCGGATCTTTCCAACCCGGGCTGACTCGGATCTTCGCTCCGCGCGAGCACGTCCTGCGAGCCATCGCGACAGATCGTGCTCTGGCTATGCCGAGGAGCTCCGCTGATCAGCGCGCACCTCCCGGCCATTGCGCGCGGCAAATGCGGTTTCGCTTTACTGAATGCCCGCTCCATATCAAACAAGGCCCTTTATCTTGGAGACTTGTTCATAAACGGAAATCTTGATTTCATGGCCCTCACTGAGACGTGGCAGCGGGAACAGGAATATTACCGTATTCTCCGCACTATAAGGCGCACCGGATTATAAGGCGCACCTTCAATGAACGGCCTATTTTAGAACTGTTTCCATATATAGGGCGCACCGGATTATAAGGCGCACCTTCAATGAACGGCCTATTTTAGAACTGTTTTCATATATAGGGCGCACCGGATTATAAGGCGCATAGAATAGAAGATACTGCAGTCAGACGTTTGACTGGGGTTGCGTTATGCATCAGCTTTTGTAATAATAGCCAGAGCACGATCGGTCGTGATGGCTCGCAGGACATGCTCACGCGGAGCGAAGATCCGAGTCTCCTTGTATATTTGTATTTGATCTTGTAAATCAGAATAAGAGAAATCCAAAAGCTGTATCAGATATTATTCAGAATATTGTTTCACCCTCTACTCCTTTGGTGCCTGTTTTCACCACTGAGGACTGCAACAACTTGTTAAAATATTTTGTTAATAAAGGTGAACGAAATTAAAATTAGTGTAAAAACATCTGATGAGAGCCCAATTGTGGTAGCTACCCCAAATTGCTCCTGGGCTAACTTTTCTACTGTCTCATTAGATGATGTCATGGTCTTACTTAAAACGATGAAACCATCCTCATGCCCATTGGATATATTACCAACATCTTTGTTTTTTTAAAGTGATAGATCTTGTTGCTCCTTTTGTTGTTAAAATTATTAACCTATCACTTTCCACTGGGATCGTCCCAAACTAATATAAATAGGCAGTGATAAGCCCCATTTTAAAAAAGCCCAATTTGGATCCAGCGGAGCATTCTAATTATAGGCCAATATCAAAACTGCCTTTTCTCTCAAAAGTCTTGGAGAAAGTAGTATCTGAGCAGCTGATAGCTTTTCTAACTTACAATGAACTCCTGGATAAGTATCAATCAGGTTTCAGAAAGATGCACTCAACGGAGACTGCTCTCCTCAGAGTGTCAAATGATGTTCAGATGGCTGCTGACTCGGGAAGATACTCAGGATTGGTTTTTATGGGTTTTTTTAGGCAGTTTCGATACAGTGGACCACAAAATACTGTTACATAGATTGGAAAAACAGTTTGGTGTGGTTGGTCCTGTTTTAAAATGGTTTTCCTCTTACTTGAGTGATAGAACTTTTTCTGTATATGTAAATGATATACTGTCTGAAACCACTCCATTCTTAAATGGTGTTCCTCAGGGCTCTGTCCTAGGTCCACTTTTATTCTTACTGTACATTACCCCTCTTGGAAAAATTTTGAACAACTTTAACAACGTGTCATACCATTTTTATGCAGATGACATACAGCTGTATTGCTCGTTCAATGACTCTGAGTTACACAAACTAACGGATTTATTGGACTGTATTTCCTGTGTAAAATCGTGGCTTGCTAGTAATTGACTCCAATTAAACACGAAAAAGACTGAAACCCTGATTGTAGCCCCTGACAACAAAATGTCATCAATCATCCAACATCTTGGTTCTCTGAGCTCTACTGTCCAGTCGAGCATCAGAAATCTTGGTGTCTGGTTTGACCGCTCAATGTCTTTGGACTGCCATTCGAGACTTCTGGTCAGAAACTGTTTCTATCATCTAAGAAATATTGCAAAATTGAGGACAATTTTAACGGACTCTGACCTTGAGATGGTTATTCATGCTTTTATCTCTTCACGTTTAGATTACTGTAACTCTCTTTTTATGTTTCTTAACAAATCGGCTGTAAATCGTCTTCAAATGGTTCAAAATGCTGCGGCAAGGCTTTTGACAGGATCTGGCAGAAGGACACACATCAATCCCATTCTGTCCTCCCTAGATTGGTTACCTATTAAATTTCGTATTGAATTTAAAATATTGGTTTTAACTTTTAGAGCTTTAAATGGTCAGTCCCCAGAATACATTGCTGACTTGTTACGCTCATACTCCCCAGGCCGTGCCCTTCGATCAGCACGCCAAAGTCTCTTAATGGTCCCAAAGACTCGCTATAAAACACGGGGAGACCTGTCCTTGGAGGCTGTAGCCCCCAGACTCTGGAGCGCCCGGCCCTTGCTCCTCCGTGTGGCTGACTCTGTTTGATTCTTTTAAAAGACAACTCAAGACACTTGTGTTATTTAAACAAGCTTTTAGTTGATTGGGCTTAATTTATCTTTGACTTTTTAAATGTTTTATCCTCATTTCAATGTATTTTAATGTGGTTGTACCTTGTGAAGCACTTTGTGATTTTTATCTGTGAAAAGCGCTCTGTAAATAAACTTTACTTACTTTCTTACTTACGGGAGTGAAATCAGAGGTGTGTGGTCCAGGTGCCAGAAAGTAAAAATCCTGCCATGTTTTTGGATCTGCCTCTACATCTAGAACAGGTGTTTTCACTAACGAGCTCATCTACCTGGTAGAGGAGCTGGTTTAGTGATGGTTGGGACTAGAGATGGCCCGATACCATTTTTTGCTTCCCGATACAGATTCCGATACCTGAACTTGCGTGTACCGAGTACCGATACTACTACTGATACCAGTGTGTCATATATTTTATTATGTTTGAACAGCTGTATACTACTATCCCTTATGGATGTGATATGATTTCTATCTTTGTTGTCAGTCTGGCTCAGGTTAAACTCTTTGTGAAACATGAACAAACACAAACAATGAATGCCACAGAACTTTCTGTTATTCTCCAGTTTGACAGTCAGTTATAACAAGAAAAAGAACATAAATAAACTACTTTAACGTAGATTTTCTTCAGGGCTTTATTACGTGGTATCGGATCGGTGCATAAACTCCAGTACTTCCCGATACCGATACCAGTGTTTTAGGCAGTATCGGAGCCGATACCGATACTGGTATCGGTATCGGAACATCTCTGGTTGGGACAGCTGCTGGACAGGATTTCTACCTTCTGGCACCTGGACTATACACCTCTGAGTTAAATTCATGTGTCCTAAATCCAACCGTAGCCTCACGATAACGGTACAGATCCATTTGACCGTGCAACGTTTCTGTCGCGCATCGCGCTCCACTCTGACGTTAAGCGACTTCAACGCGCCTGCAAAGCATCCTGGGAAGGTGGCTCTGCATTGGAAAAACCGCTGCGCGTCAAAAAGCTGGCCGATACCCCATCTGTATGCAAATGAGTCCGTTGAATGCTATCTATCTAATACTATCCAGTAGAAGTAGACGAAAATCTAGTTAGAAAGTGGCGTGTGTGTCTACGCTGTGACGTTGCAGACTGCAGTCCGCTGTATACAGCGTAGACACACACGCAGATAGCTCAACATGCGTACAGATTTATTTGAACTAATCAATAATCATTAATGATTTTATTCACCTGATGTGGGAATTACAATATTTAAAAGGATTAATTTATGTATTTTTCAAATATATTTTCCTGTTTCCACCAGACTCCATGTAAATAATCAGGACTTTTAGCGTGTATAGAGCCAGCATATCTCCACCAGACTCCATGTAAATAATCAGGACTTTTAGCGTGTATAGAGCCAGCATATCTCCACCAGACTCCATGTAAATAATCAGGACTTTTAGCGTGTATAGAGCCAGCATATCTCCACCAGACTCCATGTAAATAATCAGGACTTTTAGTGTGTATAGAGCCAGCATATCTCCACCAGACTCCATGTAAATAATCAGGACTTTTAGTGTGTATAGAGCCAGCATATCTCCACCAGACTCCATGTAAATAATCAGGACTTTTTAGCGTGTATAGAGCCAGCATATCTCCACCAGACTCCATGTAAATAATCAGGACTTTTAAGCGTGTATAGAGCCAGCATATCTCCACCAGACTCCATGTAAATAATCAGGACTTTTAGCGTGTATAGAGCCAGCATATCTCCACCAGACTCCATGTAAATAATCAGGACTTTTAGCGTGTATAGAGCCAGCATATCTCCACCAGACTCCATGTAAATAATCAGGACTTTTAGCGTTGTATAGAGCCAGCATATCTCCACCAGACTCCATGTAAATAATCAGGACTTTTAGCTGTTATAGAGCCAGCATATCTCCACCAGACTCCATGTAAATAATCAGGACTTTTTAGCGCGTATAGAGCCAGCATATCTCCACCAGACTCCATGTAAATAATCAGGACTTTTAGTGTGTATAGAGCCAGCATATCTCCACCAGACTCCATGTAAATAATCAGGACTTTTAGCGTGTATAGAGCCAGCATATCTCCACCAGACTCCATGTAAATAATTAGGACTTTTAGCGTGTATAGAGCCAGCATATCTCCACCAGACTCCATGTAAATAATTAGGACTTTTAGCGTGTATAGAGCCAGCATATCTCCACCAGACTCCATGTAAATAATCAGGACTTTTAGCGTGTATAGAGCCAGCATATCTCCACCAGACTCCATGTAAATAATCAGGACTTTTAGTGTGTATAGAGCCAGCATATCTCCACCAGACTCCATGTAAATAATTAGGACTTTTAGCGTGTATAGAGCCAGCATATCTCCACCAGACTCCATGTAAATAATCAGGACTTTTAGCGTGTATAGAGCCAGCATATCTCCATCAGACTCCATGTAAATAATCAGGACTTTTAGCGTGTATAGAGCCAGCATATCTCCACCAGACTCCATGTAAATAATCAGGACTTTTAGCGTGTATAGATCCAGCATATCTCCACATGTAAATGGGTGAATTAAGGGTTTATTTCAACCAAACCAGAGTGGTGATTGTTGGAACAGTGGAAAGATGAACCAAGACGGCTTTTGGTAGTTTTATTTAGTTTCTGTCCACTTTGAATGAAGTGTGTTTTACGATGATAAAAGTCCTGATTATTTACATGGAGTCTGGTGGAGTTGAACAGTTGCCTGTTAAAGTTACATTGAAGCTTGCTTAATGCATCATAGTGGAGAGTAATGAGCACAATATTTAATAGCAGAACATGGAAATACACGAGTGAAGTACAAGTACCTTGAGTTTGTTCTCAAATAAATGTACTTAGTTACTCTATATGAAGATATAACAATATATTACAGACAAACAAGGAGATGAATTCATCTTTTAATTGTAAACGTAGAAAAACAGACATTATGAATGTCTCTCAGTTCTGTTTTGGTCCACGTTCACTTAATAAAGTCAGGAAGTAGTTCTTCACCAGTGGTGCGTTGGTTTTATCCACCTGGAGGTCTGTTTGTGTGTGTTTGTGTGTGTCTGTGTGTATGTGTATGTGTCTGTGTGTGTGTGTGTGTGTGTATGTGTGTGTGTGTGTGTGTGTGTGTGTGTGTGTGTGTGTGTGTATGTGTGTGTGTGTGTGTGTGTGTGTGTGTATGTGTGTGTGTGTGTGTGTGTGTGTGTGTGTGTGTGTGTGTGTGTGTGTGTACTTTACGTATTGTAAGTAAACTCAGACCTGATTGGTCGGTGAGTGGGAGCAGTTCTCTGTGAGGTCCTGATTGGTCGGTGAGTGGGAGCAGTTCTCTGTGAGGTCCTGATTGGTCGGTGAGTCTGAGCTGTTCTCTGTGAGGTCCTGATTGGTCGGTGAGTGCGAGCGGTCCTCTGTGAGGTCCTGATTGGTCGGTGAGTCTGAGCAGTTCTCTGTGAGGTCCTGATTGGTCGGTGAGTCTGAGTGGTCCTCTGTGAGAGTGCCGGTGTGGTCTAGGAGGGAATCTAACCTGCGGTCCTTCAGCTCACGGTTGTTTGGGCTTCCCGTCTGGCCGCAGCAGCGTGGCGTAGAGACGCAGGAAGGAGTAGCAGACGCCCAGCGAGCAGTACACTGAGGTCGCCAGCAGGGGGAGGAACGGCAGCCTCTGTTGCCACGGCGACAGAGGGAAGGCGACCTCGCAGGCGAACGCCACGGCGACCAGTCCCAGCAGGTAGACGCACTCCAGAGGACGTAGCAGAGAGCCCTGACCACTGGAGAGAGAGACAGGGAGTCATCTGATTACTGGAGGAGGCAGACAGACAGACAGGCAGGCAGACA
>NC_053127.1:3217405-3219905 GCF_010015445.1 Perca fluviatilis
CGCTTAAAGGGGAAGAGACGAGACAGCACCTGGAGGGAGCGGAACACACATAATACACACACACGTACACCCAGATGGAAACACACACACACACACACACACACACACACACACACACACACACACACACACACACACACAATACACAGACACACACAATACACAGACAGACACACACAATACACAGACAGACAGACAGACAGACACACACACAATACACAGACACACACATAATACACACACACACACACACACACACACCAGACAGACACAGACACACCATACAATACACACACACACACACACACAATACAATATACACACACAGACAGACAGACAGACAGACAGACAGACAGACAGACAGAACACACACACACACACACACACACACACACACACACACACACACACACACACACACACACACACACACACAACGTCAGTTCATCTCCCTGGACCTGTCTCTCCACACAGTTTTCCCGGCTAACAGCCATCTTTAAAGGCTTTATATACACTATATATGTCAGGTTATGACCGTAAAACACTCACCTTTACAGCTCTCCAGGCTGGCGCGACCAACGGCTCCGCTCAACGGCCATTTAACAACCGTTAACTGTCAGTTTATCAACCAATTAAAGGAGCTAATGCCGTTAGCTCAGGTTAGCTTCAGGTAACATGACGTTAGCTTGGAACTTCACGTCGACTTTAACGTGAAATGGAGCTTTTAAATCTGTACAGTTTCTTAGCCCAGACGAGTAGCTTCTCTAAAGCAGCTGCGTTCAGTTTACTATCACGGATACACTTTATATTTCTGTTTTTCTGTTAGCTTAATGATTGTCTAACGGACTTTGACAGCATCGGCGAAGCTTCGATAAGGCGACGACTTCCGGCCAAACCCTCCTTCAGAATAAAAGCCTCATTAACAACATCCATGTTAATAAAATAAGACTTCCGGCCAAAACGTCCTTCAGAATAAAAGCCTCATTAACAACGCCATGGTTAATAAAATAAATACGTAAAACACTAAATATTGGTCATAATAAGTATTTAAGACATATATTGAAGTAGCTGCTGTATTGGCTGAATACGGCACAGAGGGTTATGTTGTATTTGTCTAGAAGTCAAAGATGTATTTTACCTCTGACTGTTGAAACCGAACATGGTATTATTAGTACTTTAATAGATCTGAGTACTTCCTGTTTTTGTCACATTTTTCGATGTATTACTTCCTCCACTTTTGCATCTTAAAATACTCACTTATATAACTAATATAATATATTTCTATGACACAGAATGCATGTAGTACTCAGTGATGACCAGCAGGTGGCAGAACTCTGACATAAAAAAACAAATAAATAAATAAACGGAACAACTTTCTAGCAGAATTCACAGTTTCAAACATAGAAATCTGAGTTGTTACTTTAATACAATAACAAATGTGAGTCATTCTTCATTACAGTTCAGGATGTGTTCTCCATGATACTGTCTGTGAGTAGTATACATAGAAATGAGTTTAAATATTATAGAAAAAAGTTTAAATATATATTTTAGAAAAAAGTTTTAATATTATATATTTTAGAAAAAAGTTTAAATATTTTAGAAAAAGTTTTTTTGTCACTTTAAAAAAAATGTTTTTGTGTTTTTCCCCCACAGAAGCTTTTTCCGACATTTTTGTCACTTTTTTCAACGTATTTTTATAAAAAACAATTTTATTAAATGCTATAAAATTGAAACAACAAAAAGAGTTTAAATATTTTAGAAAAAGTTTTAATACTTTAGAAAAGTTTAAATATTTTAGAAAAATGTTTAAATATTTTAGAAAAATGTTTAAATATTTTAGAAAAATGTTTAAATATTTTAGAATTTTTTAAAAATATTTTAGAAAAAGCTTAAATATTTTAGAAAAAAGTTTAAATATTTAAGAAAAAAGTTTAAATATTTTAGAAAACGTTTAAATATTGAAAAAAAAATTTAAAATATTTTAGAAAAAGTTTTAATATTTTAGAAAACGTTTAAATATTTAATTTATATTTTTATATTTTGTACATTTATAAGTCATTTTTCATGTAAATCGTGTTAATAATATGCATTTTTTTGCATCACTTTTATATCTTTTAGGCAGATAATTTACTCAGTGATGACCAGCAGGTGGCAGAAGAACTCTGACATCAGAATGAAAATGTAAATCAATTAATCAATCAATCAATCAATCAACATTTATTTATATATATATATATATATATATATATATATATATATATATATAAATATATATATATGTTGTGAGTGCTTGGTAGTGCTGTGACGTCACATGAAAACTATGAATTCTGTGCCGATGTTGGGGGAGAGAAGTCAAGGAAGTCCAACAGCTCTCAGAGCAGAAAGGGATGTGGCCATATCATCAGGTCAACAGTGACCCAGCCTGTTTTGCCTATTTATGAAGCATAAAGTATAAATTATGTGTTACATCTTCTTAGCCACCTTCTTTCCAACCTATTCC